>NC_056735.1:1790906274-1790913774 GCF_019279795.1 Protopterus annectens | reverse complement strand
GGCAAAGGCCTTTGACACAATACCCCACTCAGGTATCATCGAAAAACTCATCAGCTTGAATGTAAACCCATACATCACAAGATGGGTTGCAAACTGGCTAAGTGACAGAACCCACAGGGTCAGAGTTGCTGGAGCCATGTCAGACTCAAAGCCTGTCACAAGTGGTGTCCCACAGGGCTCAGTCCTGGGTCCACTCTTGTTCGGCATCTACTTTTCTGAAGTACAAGCAAACACAGGAGGGTTATGGCTGACAAAGTTTGCAGATGACTGCAAACTGGGCCGTGGTCGAAACACATCTGACACAGATATCCTTCAGAAGGGCCTCACAGAAACGGATAACTGGTGCCAGAGCCATGGCCTAAAGTTAAATGCCAAGAAATGCATAGTCATACCCTTCGGGAAAAACAAGGTTACCCCTAGCTACCATATAGGTGGCAATCCACTGAGCACAGAAGAAGTCATCAGGGATCTGGGGACCCAGGTTGACAGTAGCCTTTCGTTTGACACTCATGTTGCTAAAGTAGTTAGGAAAACCTTCTACATTGCCCACCTGATCATGAAGGGATTCACATCTAGATCAAGGGAGGTCATCATCCCCCTGTACTCATCACTCATTAGACCTATGATTGAGTACAATGCCCCATTTGGAATGTATCTGACCCGACACCTGCAGCAGCTGGAAAGGCCCCAAAAGTTTCTCACCAAAAGGATAAAGGGTCTCAAAAATATGTCTTACGCTGCCCGACTGAAAGAACTCCAGCTCTATTCAGTCTCATACCGCTTGCTCAGAGGTGACCTGTGCCTGACATATAAGGCCATGTCAAACCCTGATTTGATGAATATGCTTCACCTCAAAAATCTAGATCCTCAGAACCACAAGGGCGGGAGACTTAAACCTTGACACGGTTATTAATAGAACGTGCTGGAGGGACAGATTCATCACCCAGAGACTCCCTATGCTGTGGAACAAAATCCCGGTACATGTGCGGCAGAGCACCTCGCTGGCCTTATTCAAGAGGAATCTTGACCAATGGATGGGGGATCGCAGATATACCCCAGGGATTACTTCAGTGTCACTGCTTGACAGAGGCACAGCAAAATAATAGGCATAGTTTTATTCAAACTAAAGGGGTGGCAAAAGCCAAATAACTATGGGCTAGGCTTATAAATGCCCTTGGGCAGATAGCCTAGTATGAACCTATGAACCTATAACACCAGCAAGGGCGGGTATGTTCAAAGACTAAATTGTGGCAGAGCCTGAGAATACATGAAGCGGGACAACATATGTGTAGGGCCCCTAATGCTCTGGAGAGGGCAATGTTTGGAGGTGTGTCATGGCTGCGATAACAAGTGGATAATGGAAGTTATGCATGTAAGTTGAACATGGGTGGGGTGGAGGAACTATGGGTATGCAATTATGGATCCAGGCATGCCAGGGTTGGATGGCCCGGTTCTAATTGGACCACCCCGTGGAGGTCACCGTGTTCGTAATAGGTATATATGCATACACACATGCAGACATCAGTATGTAGAAGTACATTCTCTGTAACACATGCATTCCATTTGTAGACATAAATAATAGGAACGTGCACATACAAACATCGACAGTAGATGGAATAATAGGCTGTGCAGAAGATGGATGGGATGAAACTGCTAGAACGCAGAGGTGTGTACAGTGTATAAAGTCAGTGCTGTGCTGACGATAATCAAATGTTAGTGCTTCCCCACACATGGAATCATTCCTGTCATCTGCCCGCTATGGCAACGCCAAGTATTTAACCAGTCTAATTGTAAAAGAAATACGCTGAACACATACATAATTAGGCTCCCATGTGTAATGTGTGCGATACCGCATAGTCATACATATTAATGAATTGTAGTGTCATGTTAATGGGAGTAAGGATGTAATAAAGTATAGAGTCAAATCTTGCCATAAACACATGCGTGTTTCATGTGGGGCAACCCAATAATTGCAAAAAGTATTCTTTGGTCACTCATATCACCAATGTTTGTGGAATAAACGTATGGGAGGTCTGAGGATACGTGGAGTGAGTAAACTGATGGGATGGCTCTATAGGAGTAGGGTGTGGCCAGTGTGTAGTGGTGTTGATACACCTCGAATCTGACAGGAGAATGGATGACAGCAGTGTTAGGGAGGCATTGGGCTGTGTTTAGGGAACCAGGAGCCATGGGTATATGGGTATATATGCATATGGAGCATCACAGCAATAGTGCACTCGTTAGAGCAACCCCCTAACCAACAGACATTATCGTACCGAATCACACTGTATCACATTCCAATTACCATCTGTAATCCGAACATGAACATATTGCAACATCTGTCCACTGTATAATGTGCTAAATACTGATTACAAGATAACTGGAGTGAAGTGTCAGTGTCATAATGAATAAGGCACTAGTATGCAGGTGAAGCATATATAAACACCATTATGCATGTGTAAGTACGTATGCGCAGAGTATGTATTAGTTTGCAGACACACACACACACACACACACACACACACACACACATATATATATATATACATATATGTATAGACATATATATATATATATATATATATATATAGTTGCAGACATACATATACTCATATATATATATATATATATATATATATATATATATATATATATATACATATATATATATATACATATATGTACATATATATACATACATAAATACATATATATATATATATATATATGTGTGTGTGTGTGTGTGTGTGTGTGTGTGTGTGTGTACATAGATATATAGCTATGACAGGAAACAGCACACAGGAATGACATATGTTCACAGGCTATGCCAATGGAAGTGAGGAGCCCAGGCAAGAAACATGACACACACAGCATGCCCTTACACCTCCCCCCACAGCCGGACACGGGAAATATACACGCAATCAATGTAAAGTGTCCACTGCTCCCCAGACCACAGGCAGGATACAACTGGGGGGGGGGGACACAGTGCACCCGTGGATTCTAATCATGGAACACAGACTGGAGCATCCCTTGCAGGACACCCCAAAAATTGGCCAAATCATACTAAGGTGATAGACCATCCATTTTGACCGCGGTGTATATAGACTCGGACTACAAGGGTGGGTAACCCTGATGACCCATGGGCCGAGACAATTGTATGAAATGGGTCCCGTGAAGTGGAGAGTGGGCAGTGTGTAAAGGTGTATCCAGAACTGACAGGTCCCAGAGTAAGGATGGGTGCTGTTGAGGAGGAGAGGGTGAGGGAACTATGGGTAGCTACTTATGGGTCTAGGTGTGCAGGTGTTGTCTGATGTTGCCCAGTATGGACAGCCCTAGGGATGCAAGCGAATGTGTTCATTGGGCAGAGGCATCGCCCAACGAGCAGCCACACCCACTGCGAGACCCACTAAAGCAAAGTGCAGTCTATATGGCAAGGAAAGGAATAACCAGATGTAGACGTATATATGTAGAGCTATGTGTGTGTATATCTACCCATAGCGACATAGAGATATGCCTCTCCCTCACCGTAGTACAAATGTGTACATACAGAGAAAGAATACAGATACATACCCACATATGAATATATACATATGCAGACAACCATAGACCCATATGTCATTAGATTATATATATATGTATATATATATATATATATATATATATATATATATAGACAGCAAGATATAAATATACATGTATGCATACATATGCAGATATATCTGTATATATTAATGTATATATATATATATATATATATATATATATATATATATATATATATATATGTGTTACAGTAAATATGCACATGTATATAGCTAGGATATGATACAGCAGTTACGAGTAACATATATTCACAGGCCATGCATATGGTGGCGGGAGGTCCAATAAACACACGTGTAACACGTAGCCTCACCCCCCACCCCCAGCTAGGCCGGTGAGACATACAGACACACAATAAAGGTAAACACACCACTGTTTCCCAGGCCACCAGCAGGATACCACCAGTGGGAGAGACCTGCAAGGTCTACACTTGAAACATAGACATCAATGTCCCATGTGAGATACCAAAAATTAATGATCAGAGCCAGTCCCGGTAATGATTTATCAAACCAGGCTGTAGATGTACATGGACCAGTATGTTGTGCAAGCCTGATAATACATGGGTCAACACAACATACATGTGTCCCGACATGGGGAGAGTGGGCATTGTGTAGTGGTGTGGTTAAACCCCACCTGTGCCCACAGTAAGGATGAGTGCTGTAGAGGAGTGCCAGGTGGGGGAACTATGGGTATACGATTATGGGCCTAGGCGTGCAGGTGTTGGCTGGCGGAACCATATTAGGACCGCCCCGTGGAAGTAAGTAATATTCTGATGTTGGCATAGCTGATGCCCATACCTCCCAACCGCTAAGAGCACATCCACTGGATAGTCCGTAAACCATTAGGGGAACACATAGGGACCATACCATTGAACTGTCCCCGATTACCAGGGCCGTCCCTGATTATAACTCAGAATCTAACTCTGTCCCACCTAAACCCTCCTAGAACTAGTGATATTAGGAGGAAAGGTGGTGGAATACACATAATGAATAACGACAACATTTAAGAGTCATAAACAGCATGTACCTCAAACAATGTGTATGAATACATATGCTCTTGGTCTGTCAATGTGTCAGGTTAATAGCACCAAAATCTTTAATGTGTCCCTGATGTTGTTATGCAGTGTCACTGATTCAGTGTTCATTTTTCTCCATTCGTATGAGAGGTCTGAAAGGGACAGAAAGTGCATATTCCACTGACTACCTTAGAAAGATGATCCCACATTGCGAGGGACAGTCCCTCTTTGGTCATAAGAAACAGAATAAGCAACTATAATGCTACAAGAATAAGCTTTTATTTAGGCAAAAAAGTGAAGTTCTTCCTTGGTACTTGCTGTGGGTATGTTTTGCCCTGCAAAATCTGACGTTTCTACAAAAAATGTCCCACTCTGGGCAATTGGAAAGGTTGCAACCCTATAATAGGTATGCAGTAGCATGACTCGGCTGACAGATGTGGGTCCCAAAACCTAATTACTTGTCTGTATTGAAGAGTCTCGGTTCCCATGTATCAGCCAGATGGGTGCAGATTATGAGAGGAACACACAAATAATATGAATAAAACACTGGACAGGCCACCGATTCCATACAGTTGAACGGCATGCCATTGCCTAATGGGCAGCCATTCCCGAAACTGTAGGCATGTAATCCAATGTAATAGGCATCACAAGGTAATATTGTGGTCCTCGCTCCCACCCAGGGGTGTGAGTGTCAAATGCAAGCACCACTGTCGGTGCATTTGCAAGTGGGGGAGTGAGCAGGTGTAACCAGTATGCGAGTATTGCACTGGTAAAGCAATGTAGAGGCTAACTGAGTGTAAGAAGCTGTAACTAGAGGTTAGCATTGCTTAACACCGTGCAAACCCACGCACACCTGCTCACAACTCCTTTAATGTGCCTTACTCCCTCCATATCCAATGGCCTTGGTCTGCCCTGCAACAAAATAAATGGCCTCTGCAAGGCTCGGAACCAGGGCCCTGCACACACAGCTAATGTGCTTTACCAATACACCATGACAGATATACAGACAACGGACAGTACCACAAATGTATCATACAGCACAATCATTCAACAGTATAGGAATGTATCCCATCATGTAGATGTATATGTGAGTGTTTATGTCCAGCATATAGGTACATACATATATAGAGATATATCAGGAACATACCATGTGGCAACAAAGCGTTACAAATGAATGAAAAGGGAAACACCAGTGACGCCCGTATTAAGTAGTGGTGTTGTCCTATGTAATATCAAGACTCCCTCAGACAGACATGTGTCATTCATACACGCAAACAGTTGTACATTGGCTGTATACATCACTCTGTGCATGTAATGTACATTAACACAACAGTACCAGTCCAATCATTATGTGAGAACAGTACTCTTGCAAGGTGCTGTGTGCAACATCATCATCATGCTAAAGGTAAATGGGGTTACCATATAGGGACCAGTAGTGTTATGTGTACAATGGGGTCATCCTCATCACATGTACCTGGACCATTTATGAGTGATGAGCATACCAGGATCGTGCGCCTGAGGGACAGGGGTGAGGATAACAGGAGTATGTTGTGATGCATATTACAAGGGTTACATGTGTCCAGTGGGCAAGTGTGTGAAATGTAAAGCTATGTATAGGGCAGATGTTGTCCTAGGAACCGATTGGCCTTATGTTTCCATAGGGTGAGAGTGGGATATGGGGGAAGGAGAGTAGGTATGCCCATGGAGGAAATGTAGGGTAGGATCACAGACAAGACAGCATACAGGGTCAGTATATGACACATGTGGGGGGATACACCTCGGATGGGGATGGGTGTTCGGCATTTACAAGCCCATGGGAACAGTGGGACAGAGGTCCCCAGCCATGGGCAGCTGCCACTGCACCAAAACAGCTGCGAAGGAGGCAGTGCTGGGGACTGTCCAGGAAGGGAAGCCTCACCCTGTAAATGCGACACTCCACCCTTAAGCTTGCATATCTGGCTTTGGAACCCCTTAGTGAGCCCCCAACGCACCACGTCTGGGACCGCATAACAGCAGACATGTACCTGTCTGGCCTTGCTCCCAGGGGGGACATGCCCCATCCTCAGTGGTGGTACCACCAGAAGGTGGTGCAGAGATAACAGAGGTTGAGGTCCAAGGCTGGGCCCCAGATGTGCTGGTGCCCGGTGCCATGGTCAGCTGAAGTGGGACAGGAGGTTCTGCTGGGACCTCCCAACCCATACAGCCTATGGTGTTGCAGTTTAAACTCAGATATGGTTTAGTGATAGACAACAGCATTCAGGATTACCTACAACAGTATGTATAGATATCACCATCAACCCAACACAACAGATGGCATACATTTGCAGAGGGAGCACAACATGTGTATATATACTGCATGACATATGTACAATGTGTAGTAGATGTGTGACTGCAGCTATGAACAGTTGCCCATTATTGGTTTGTCACTGGGAACCCCAGACAGTGTCTGTCATACCACTGTTTCATGTGACATATGTCCAGTCAGGGATGCGATGGCAGTAACACATCCCTATCACCATGTACTGTCTGCAATCCTCACACTATGCTCCTGCTGTGCACAGATGTGTGTTCAGTGTGTAACACAGGAAACAAATGGTTCCACACACTGACTAGTCCACAGATGGCCCTACAGATGGGTGTCCCTCATGAACAGAGTACCGTCATGTCTGTTTTAAAACATGCAGAATAGCCATTGCCACACACGACATGTTAAACAGGCAGTAGTAGTATCAATGCAGCATAGCTACACTTACATGCTGCAGTCATGTGTGGCACATCGCCCTCCTGTCTTTAGGCTATTTTCCACTGTGTATGATGTTTGAGGAACATCCAGATATCATCTGTGATGCCGTTTCAGAACATCACATCCAGGTACCACTCACAGC
>NC_056735.1:1790846274-1790903774 GCF_019279795.1 Protopterus annectens | reverse complement strand
CAGAACACCTGCCTATCTACAGATCATTATTACAATACTGCATAGTTACGAGTCGTGCCACAGAGACTACACATTTCAAGGCTGTCATTATGACCTTTTAGGAATGCGGACATCAACAGGGATGCTGGCAGTTAAGATGTAAATACCTGTGAACCTGTGTGTTTAAAGTAGGAATCCATCCTGAACTGGAGTATGCCCATCTGTGGAATGGATGACTGCTATCACTATACAGGGTTACAATGGCCATGCCCATACACATAGAGGCACATAACGGACACAAGGTGTCACTGGGCATGCTCACACACTTAGTAGCACAGGGCTGTTCGGAATGCACTATGTGTCCATCTACACAAGGTTATACTGGGCATGCTCATGCACTTAGTAGCACAGGGCTGTTTGGGATGCACTCTGATTCTAAACACGGAAGGCCACAGTGGCCATGCTATTACAGTTAGACGTAAAGAACACATTGTAATGGACTCCGGTGTTAGTAGTTGTCATTGTTAGCAAGAATGCTGCACTACATATATCCGACACCGGTCTTCTACACAATGTCTGCTGCTGTTTGTCACCTTAGATGTACCATTCTATACCAAGCACAATAATACCACTCACAGTGATGTCTTGCTAGGAGTGGCAACTACTTGACCAACACAATGAGCTAATGTCCTGCTGTAATTCCAAGGTTGTCCAGTGTTTGTCATTCTGGGATGACATGACTGAACGTAGACAGGCCTTTGTCACATATCACATGCATCCATGATTCAAGGGAGTGGGGATAATACCTAGGTTGCACTCGCCCATATAGTGCCATTCCAAGTCAAATGTCCTAAACACAGGATAACACCCTGACACCTAGAGGACAACTGCATTGTATGCATATGCTAACCAGTGCTAGATGTGTAGCATTCGTAATCACAGCTGCTCACTGTAGATCCAACAATGGGGAATACTGACATCTGTGCAGTGAAGAACACCTGGCTGAAGGCTCTGTAGTGCACAATAGCACTACCACCATACACCTCAGAACCAGACATGTGGGCCATAACACAGGTACAGACCACTCCAGGTGATGGTGTCCCCACATACATAAAGGCCACTCACATGTACTGACCAGTACTCCCACAAAAGGCATCACAGATGAGTCAGGTGCAGGTCACAGTGTCAAAAGCTGCATTCTAGGATGTAACCCACAGACACCACCATGTCCTTGGACCACCAACACATATCCATACATGTGGTAGGACATATAATAGTACAACACCATGTGACCTTTGACCAATGGGCTGTACCTAGCTCTACATCAATTGTGCAGCATACCCATGTACTGACACAGTTGCATCATGTGTTCTGCAATGCAATGGTACCACTGTTTGTAACCAGGTCAGCTGTACACATACCAGGGGCCCTCGGTTATTTACAGCATTAACAGATGACTGTTGCTGTACATCAGTAAACACCCTCATGTTTGGATATGACATACATGTACCTGCCCTGGATATGTACATGCCACACACATACAACATATATGTAAATAGCATAGCTGTTGTTGTCCTTTGTGCAGACAGGTGGCTACAGCCATTACACACATACACATGGAAGGTAGGTCCATGGCTGCTGAATGCTAACAGTACATAGGCTCTGATATCAATGTTGACAGAGGTAACATTCCCTCTGCACTGGTTACCCATGACTTCTCTCATATCATACAACAGTCCATGTGTTATGTATGTCATTACACATGTCCACCAATTGCAATGCCTACAAACATGCCCAAATGACAGGAATGTAGGACCTACACACATGTACATGTAGTGGTGTGCATTCAGATACCATGCATGTGCAGTTGCTGATGTTTGCAGGTGACGTGTGTCTTAGTACATCATGCAGTTGCAGTGCAGCCTCAACATTGCCAACTGTATATGGTGATATGCTGAAAGTACAGAAAGATGTACTTCAGGTATGGAGAGATGTAAGGACATAACTAAGTGGTGGGGCATCTTTGCAGATGGATGTTTGCTGAGGACAGCTCACAGGTGTGTCACAAGCAGTCCTACAATAACCTGTGTAACCGCAAAGCTATAGTTTTGTTAATTGAAGGGGAACACACACAACTTAGACAGCCATCAGGATGACACCAAAGGTAATTCACTTGACACCTGTAACAGTTAACACCTCCTGTGTGCATATATCAGCACAGCTGCCAAAGGAAGCATCAGTACACTTTGTAACACATGTAGTACTGCTGTAAGTCTGTTATACATATCATGAGATAGGCAGGTGTTTGATTCACAGTACTGGCATGTGTGGTTGCGTGTGTGTCCATATATGTCATATATGGTGGGGAATACATCTTAATTGTTACTCACTCTCCTGTACATTGTTGTAGACATCTGTACAGACTGCAATGTAGAAAGCAGGACATAGGCAGGGGTGTGTATCTCACACATGTGAGGTATCTGTATGTGCATGACATAGGTGTATTCAATAGTGAATGCCACAGTGTGTGTGTGTGTGTGTGTGTGTGTGTGTGTGTGTGTGTGTGTGTGTGTGTGTGTGTGTGTGTGTGTGTGTGTTACTGTGTTGGTGAATCCATGAGTGTGTGGGTGTGTTACTGTGTCTCTGAATACATGTGTGTGAATACCTGAGTGTGTGGATGTAATTGTGTGTTTGCATCCTGTCATGGGAACGTGTATTACTGCTTCCCAATGAGCCATCATGCTTTCTACTGGCCTCTACCCTTGTCATAAGCTAGACCACTCTCTTACCTCCCCACTCCATGTAACTATACCTGTGATGTCACCCAGTATGGATGTCACGTCTCTAGCCACAGTAGCTTAATACACAACTATCATGCTCTTGGATCAGTAGATCTGTAGACGTGTTTGGAACGTGAGACTTTCTAACTGTGATGTGGAAGCTACAAAGTGCATGCTGGTATTTTCATACATACCTGTGAGTAGTCCACATTTACATATGGGACACTAACTGCAAACACTGACATCCACCGGCACATGCAATTAGACCTGAAGGAGGAAAGCAGAACATCATGAGCAACATGCAGTTACCGTTTTTACACAAGGCATATACTGTTAACAGTACAAAATGCATTCTAAACCTGTACTACATGGTATGTCTGCTGCCTGTCAACAGTACATAACAATTGTAATCTACACTTATCTTCCTAGTCTGTTCACCCTGTACAACAGACCATAATGAGCATGTCCCTGCACCAATGGTGTGGATGACAGGGATGCGGCACAGGCATCATCATATGCACAGGTTGATAATGTTTGCCAGAGGCCTAGGCTGCACCATTGGATGACATCATGTGTGTGGGTTAGGGCCTTTGATCTAATTGGGCATGTGTGGATGTGTGGATGTTATGCATGTGTGTGTTGCGGTGCCCTACATATGTTTCCGGTGTGTGCGTGTATGTATGCACACAGTTCTGGCATGTGTCTGGCCTACACAGGGGTATTATTGACAGCTGAGGACTGTACAGGCCAGGTTTTACAGTTCATGGTGTCCGGTCATGGCCACATGACCTGTGCCTGTCAGGGGTTGCATGGGTACTACCAGGCAGAGGTGCAGATTGGGTAGTGTCTGATGCCACGTGTCCACTGGAACCCTGTCCCTGTTGGCACCATCCAGGGCCACGTGCATGTGGCCTGCTGTGTCCTGGTGTGGACAGCACAGCACCAGCTGCACTGCTGCTGCTACCGCCACTATGGAAGCGGGCATGTGAGGTAGCTCATTCACATAGACCTGAAACAGGTGATGTAGCTGGCCTATGTCCACGTGCCCAATGACTCACTCCTACCAGATGTTCCAGCACAGACAGCTCACACTCATGGATTGTCATGCCATGGTTAAGGACTCCAACCATGTCACCCAATCGTCGATCCAAAACTTCAGCAATCTGCTGCTGAGCATTTCCCATTGCCTGGATGTTGTTGTTTAAAGAATGGACAGCAGCCCTCTGAAGCCTCTGATCTTCTCTGTTGTGCCATTCAGCACATGCCTGTGCCTCCATTACAGCCTGTAGCATGCCTCTGATGACACCAGTTGCTGCACTCTGTCTTGGAGGGGAATGTTGGCCAGAGGTCCTCCTATGAGCAGCACTGGCCACATGCCTGTGTGTGGCATCACCAGTCAGTTGGCTGACACCATGGTGTGCAGGCACACCTTCCATAGCCACCACAATTTCCTGTTCCAAGCTACCACACTCCAACTGTCCTTCCTCTATAGCCACTGGTGATTGGGTATGTGTTGGCATGAGAACTGTGTGCGGGGATGAGGGGGATATAGGTGGAATGGCAACCAATGGCATAGATTCAGCCCTTGATAACCCTGCCTGTGCCTTAATCATACGTTCATCATCACTGCTAGAGTATGTGGTGACACTAACATCAGATATAATGCAGGAGGGGAATGCACCTATATCACCTGTGAGGGGCAGACAAAAACTGTACATTACAATCTATACAATAGACACACACACACACACAGACACACACACACACACACACACACACACAGACACATGCTATGGCACCCAACATGCATGTGATATGACAGAAGGCATGCAACATGCATGTGATACGGCAGATGGCATGCAGCTCAGACAATAATAGTGGTAGTTATCATACATCCCTGGGTTGCACACAACAGCATGCATATGTCATAGCAGAAAACATGCAAATTAAACAATCATAGTAGGAGTTAGCATACATCCCTGTCTTACACCATGTAGACCAGCACAGGTTAACAGTACACCTGCCTGATATGTGGCATATGACCTTGACAATCGCATGTAGTATGACATGTGATCTGCTGATGTGTGCAATGACATGCGTACATGTTTAACACAATGGTGTCCTGTCAAATATACAGTGGAGTAATGGTGTCCCAATGCAGTGTTGTCTGTCTGCCCTACAGATATACTGCACATTTAGCTGATGTGCATGACCATTGCAGGGAATCATGAGGTGTCTCTATTGTTATACAGTGTGAGTTACAGACACAGTTCATAGCCATGACTGTGTTCAGATACAATGCATATATACTGTGGAATGTGTCCCACATCACTGAGGTGTATACACACTAAACCATGATGTGGAATGTGTGACACAGGTCACTGAAGGGTATACAGATGACACCCCTGCACATCTGCAACCATATTGCTGCTGCCTGGCAACTATGGCCAGACATGGCAAACTCATCGGTACACCATGTCCCATATGACATCTGTGTACTACACACACACACACACACACACACACACACACACACACACACACACACACACACACACACATGAGGAGCAAGGATGACAGTGATGTCCGACACCAACAAGGGGAATGTACTGTATCTGTGGACTGATGTGGTTGCCTGTGTATGTATGTATGTGGATACTGTACAGGTGACTGCTGTCATGTCGTGACACACTCAAGATGTTCAACACATCTTATGTGGTGGATTGATTTCACGCCTACACAAGATGTGCACAGGCCTGTAGGATGTCTAGTGTTCCACATCTGCAATATAACCATTACACAAAGGCCATACTTGGACCATGTGGAGCCAATGTACAACAGGGTGCACACACAAGCACATCACATCTACTGTGTGTGTTGCTTCATGTCTCTGGCCATCCTCCATGGCCATGTGTGAACATGTGTTGGCCAAATGGTTGTGACGGGCATCTATTTCACATGCCTGTGTTGTCCCATATGACATACACCCATAGATGTCATATGCTCCACTGACGAAAGGGTTATGCAGACAAAGGGTGGTATGTTTAGTATGTGGGATATGTTTTTCAGGATAGTTAGGCAGTGTTGCAGCCAGCCCACTAGATGTCATGAACATGTCAGATAGCACTTTGCATTGTGTGACATTCATAGCAGGGGTATAATCCACACAGATGAATCCTGTGGGCTGGCCATACTCCAGCTCACTGTGTAGTACTGTTTGTATTCCCCACATGTGTAATTCTGATCTGTAGTACATGTCCCTACAGTGAACAACACCTCCACCATTGTATGCACAGCTGTCCACACATCTGGCAATGACAGTTTGTGAGGTTTCATGTTGGTGTTTCACATAGTTTGAAAGTATTGCACATGGGGTAGCCATTATGATGCATTGCAGGTCCAAACTGTATATTGTGACAGGACCATACATTATGGGTACATGTGGTAAATGGCCACATGGCAGATAGATCTGTGCATTAACATGCCTAATAAATAATAACAGTCTCACCTGCAACGGGCTGCTGTCACAGCAAAATGCCAGAGGTACCTAAATAGGAGTGACACAGGAGTATGATCATTATCCACGCCTGTATGATAGCTACAGGGAGCAATGTGCATGTTAACACATACGCCAGTACAATAGACTATACTATGGAGTATGCACATGTGTGCATACACAGAGTAGCATACTATAGTATGCGGCATGTGTGTATACATGCCTTGCATATGATGTTACATTACATATTGTACAGTGACACATGTAACTATATGGAATATAGTTGTTATTTGTGCAGTAGTGACTTACCAGGCAACTCCAAGCTCAGTGGTTGAGACACCCACCTCCACGATATCAGCTAAGGCTTGTGAATGTTGTTCTGCAGGTGTCCACAGGTTGGCCAGTAGCTCCTTGGTACATGTGAGTGGGGGCTGGGTTGGTGACCCACCACCTGTTGCACCTTGTTCCCTGGCTATTGCATTTGCACACTGTTTCGACCATCTAATTAGGTCTGTACAGTGTCTGCGCACCATCTGGTATGTGCGGTTGTGGCCACCCACATCATTAACCCACCTGTGAAGTTCCTGCCACAGGGCATCCCGCTGCTGTGCATCCTGTGGCACATGGCTGAACAGCACATGATGATTATCATGTAGGTATGGGATGAGGGCCTCATCCTCCAAGTGGGTATAAGGTGGTAGCCTTGCACACAGCATACCTGGAAGACATAATGATGGAGACAGGTCACAGTAACTCACAGAGACATACAGAGCTACAGCTGAACATACACGTGCATCACGTTTATTACCATTAAATAGTCTTTGCAAATCTACATGACACTGACACCACTGACATGTTTGTGTCACACACATTTGACACTCAGTGGTGATTGGATATTATCACCATATATGTGTGTGTGTGTGTGTGTGTGTGTGTGTGTGTGTGTGTGTGTGTGTGTGTGTGTCACCTGATTACATTGCTCATACTCCATGTGGATGCTGTCTTGATGTGGGCATGTCTGTTTGCCTGTACTGGTGTTCTTACCTATCAGCACATGCCTGGATGTGTCCACATTAATGCAGTCAACCTTGATGCTGTGTATATGTCACATATAAAGACTTACATTGCCTTAACAGACGTGACCTGTGACCCTGCAGACTTGCTCATGGAAGGTTTTACATGTATGTGTTTTGCCATATACATCTACACGGCACTGTACAGCAGTTCAACATCCTGCTATGTATCACCTGTGTTGCACATGTGATACACATGGAACACTGGCTAGCCTGATGGTATTTGTAGGGATGGATATCAACTATAGCATGTACGGTCAAAATCAACTAGTAGGCTATATGCCCTGGGCTATGTATGAGCCTAAGATGAAAGGTTACCTAGCTTTAGCCAATAGGTGGGTTTCTGGGACCAGGTCAAGCAGTGCCACATAACTGATCCACAGGGTTAATGATAGATTTACCATGCAGTCATCACACCATGTCTGAAAGAGGGGCAATGTGCAGCTTTGCTGGACAGGGATGCATAGTATTGCAGGAGTATGTAAAGTGTATGGGACAAGGATCTGTCCAGCATGTGGTGATCCTTGTACTAGGAAGGTGGATGTCCATGAAGTATGTGTTTGAGATCAGGATGTGTACGTGTAGCATGTCCAATATCACTGGGTTGGACATGGCTTTATTCAGGGTAGGCATCATGTTACATAGTGGAGATGGGGATTGGAAAGGCTGGTGTAGGCCATCTGAACATGGCCAATACCTCTTAAAGGAAATATGTGATCTGATATGGGTCACTTGAGTGTTGAGTATGGCTGAACAATGATCTCTATATTCATGGATGGCACCCTGTAATGATTAGAGTTGCCACATACGACTACCTGACAGGTGTGGTGACGTAACTATCACAGGAAAGACAACTGCCCAGCTGCATCCCTTACACACAGTGTCCAATATGTTGACCGCTGCCTAGGTGGTAGTTCATGGGTACAGGGTTATTAACATAGGGGTGACAATGCAATATGTAGCAGTCAGATTGTGGCCATATGTCACACACCTCACCCGCAAAGCCCCTTCTGTATGTTGTCCACAAGACTCTGAGTCAGCTTTTGTACCTAGGTCATAGTCATTTGCATACTTCAATAGGCAGATGCCTTCTGCTGTCTGTGTGGTATAGACTACAATGAGGGGGGAGTACAATGAATTAACCCTGTCTTACTGTAGCTGGTACTGGTGAGATGTGCATGTATTATTCAGAGACCTTCTGTAGTGTTGGTTCTGCCAGCAGTCCAGCTGCAAAACACTCCTGTGACATAGGAATGTACATCTAGTATACTGAGTGTGGGTGGAACACAGTATAGGTGATGATGTCCTATGACCTGGCAAGGTTATGATATGCAGTGTGAAATCAACTGTACTGTCATCTATATCTGTACTGCTGACATCAAATAAGTTGATCAAGGTTCATGGCCTTTCAGACCAGACACAGCAGGGTAGTAGTGCAGTACTTCCCATTATCAGTGGTGTCTCCCCCTTTGTGGGTTGTGATAACTGTTGGTGTGCACCATTCAGTGTGTTCACATCCTGACATGAAGCTATGTTTTACATGATGTGTATGTGGAGAGCAAATTGTTTTGCCATATCTGTATAATACAACCTGGGATGTGGACAGGTCCCATGCAGCCTGAGTGCAGCTTGTACTTTCTTAGTTGTGGTTGCAGGGGCTCTGTAGTGTACATGGATATATGATTGTGTACCTGTTGGGGGGGGGGACAGTGTGTTTATGTTATCCAAGACCCTATCTGGATTGCTTATTCATGCTCAGCACTTATTTGGAACTTGTAAGCACTAAATAAGCTACTAATAACTATAGCACTCAATCTTTCTCATTACCTAGAGGAAAACAGTTTTTGTACTTACTTTTCTCACTTGCTTAGAGAAAAACAACTCTTGTAGTCACTTTCCTCACTTATCTAGAGGAAAATAATTTTTTATTCAGGCATGTCCAAGGGTCAACTCCCAGTGTTCTCTCCTGTCTATCTGATGAATCTGGGCATCTTGAGGCAATGTAGAAATTGCCTCATGTACACAGACAACCCTTTCCTCCTACCACCCAACACTACAACCTGTGAGAGATGCACTTATCTAGCCAAACTGGAGGTAAAGCTCTCTCCAACCAAGACTGAACTTGACAGTCCATGTTGGTGTGAATGACCTGAGACGTACCTCCCTGGACTACATGAAAAGAGAAATGGAAGAGCTCTCCAATCTTGTAGCCCAGGCAGGTATGACCCTAGCCCTGAGTAGCATTCTGCCATCGCCCAGAATGATACCGCAGTAGAAGGACAAAATAATTATCTTCAACAATTGGCTAAGCTTATGGTGTCATTCTAAGGGGATCTAGTATCTGTCTGCTTGGGATGACATGGTCGACAGACCACAATGTTTTGCCACAGATGGCCTGCACCTGTCGCCCCTGGGATTCTGGATACTGGTTAAGGCTCTTGCTGCTCCTATAGTGCTTTTTTAGGCAAGGTTCAAATAACATATTCACCACCATAACAGGAACAGGCAAGCAAAAACTGAGGGTAATGCTATTCAATGCTAGAAGTCTAAATCTCAACATGCACTCACTCAAGGCACTCCTTGTAATGGAGAACATCGATATCTGTGCAGTGACTGAGACCTGGTTCAAGGCTCCAGAGAGCACCCCTGCACTGCCAGGCTATAACTCATACCACACTTTTCGGCCATGTAACCTGGACCAAACACCCAAGGTGGAGGTGTGTCCATATTCATTAAGGATATCCACACCTCCAGGCTAGTTGCTTAGCTCAATGCATCTGAGGTTATCCAAGTGCAACTAACTCTGGGCAAAACTGCAATCCAAACGGTAGCTTGCTACAGATCCCCCACCATGCTCCAGGATTCCCACTCCTCTTTTCTTGATGTACTGGAAATTATTAGGGTTCAACCAAACATCCTACTAATGGGCAACTTCAACTACCCCACCAATAACTGGGAAAACTACTCGTGTACGAACTCATTAGCTCAACACTTTCTGGAATTCATAAACTCCAATGCTCTGGATCAACGTATCCACACCCCCACCAGGGGCAATAATATCCTAGACCTAGTCATTACCAACATGAGTGACCGGTGTTCCACTCCTGAAGTCAACTCCTCATTGGTCCGATCCAACCATAAGCTAATCACCCTTGATATCCACATCCTGCCCCCACCCCTCATTAAGGAAACCACAGTAAAATATTTCTACAAAGCCAACTTCATGCTTCTTAAGACAGAATTGGTGAACTTTATGACACTCATGCAGATGGACAATACAGTTACAACTGCTGAATCCTACACAAATGCACTCTATAAGTACTTACATAAGTGCATGGATCGTGCTATCCCAAACAGAACCAAGACGCTATCCTCCAAAAAAGGAAGCCAATCTGGTGGGACCCTGCCATAAACAAACTATACAACAGAAGGAAGAAACTGTTGCAAAAGAGAGTACAATCCCATGAGTGGAGGAGCTCCCTGGTCAGCCTCAGTAAGAAGCTGAGATCCCTTATAAGATCCTCCAAAGCTAGCTACAAAAACAAAACTGCCACTAATTCCAAGGACAACCACAAAGCATTCTATAGCTATGTCAAAGATCTTGATGGCAACACCCAAATCTGCTCTGAGTTACAGCACAAAGGCATGAACATTACAGAACCAACTGATATTGCCAACATCCTGGCAGATAGGTTCAGTGCTAACTTTACCCCCCCCCCCCCCCACCCTCTAAAGGGCCCATAACTATACAGGAAGAATGCAGAGTCCCTGTAATCACAACTACACAGGTAAAAGCTGCACTTTCTAAAGCCAATATCACAGCATCAATGGGACTGGACAACATCCCAGGCTGAGTTTTACACGAACTTCAGAACAAACTGGCTCCCCACTTAAGCACCATGTTCAATAATAGCCTCGCATCAGGCTTTGTGCCCCCTGAATGGCGCACAGCAACAGTTATCCCACTCCACAAAGGTGGCGCCACAACGGACCATGGGAACTATTGCCCTATAAGCCTGACTAGCCTGGTCTGAAAGGCTATGGAGCACATCATCATGGATCACATTCACAGAGACATTGGGTACCTCCAAACCTTTGACCCCACCCAGTTTGGCTTTGTTAAGTGCAGACCATGCCTCCTAAACCTGGTGGACTTCTTTGAGACAGTTACCAAGGCATTAGATGAGGGTAAGGAGGTCCACACGGCCTTCCTTGATCTCTCAAAGGCTTTCAACACCATTCCCTATTCTGGTATTACCGACATACCCATCCACCTGAACATTAACACCTACGTCATGAGATGGTTTGCAAAGTGGCTCATGGACAGAACCCACACAGTGAGAGTTGCATACCCTAGGTCCAACTGTAAACTAGTTACAAGTGGTGTCCCCTAGGGCTCAGTCCTAGGACCCCTCATGTTTGGTATATACTTCTTTGAGGTACAGACAAGCACAGGAGGACTTTGGCTGAAAAGGTTTGCAGACGACTGCAAACTAGGGGCCATAATTGGTTCCCCAGCTTATACAGACACCCTCCAGAAGGGTCTCACTGAGACGGATACCTGGTGTCAATATCATGGCCTCAAACTGAATGCCAAAATGTGCATAGTCATCCCCTTTGGATACAACTAATTACCCATGGACTACCACATAGGTGGTAGTCCCCTACATACAGAAAAGGTAATAAGGGATCTGGAAACCCAAGTAGATAGCAATCTCTCCTTTGATAACCATATTGCCAAGGTGGTTAGAATATCCTTCTATGTGGCCCCCTAATCTCAAATGGGTTCGCATCCAGAGCAAAGGAGGCCACTGTGCCTCTCTACACATGACTTATTAGACTCATTAAAGGATACAACACCCCATTTGGGATGTACCTTACAAGACAACTGCAATAGCTTGAAAGACCACAACAGTACCACACCAAGAGGATTACTGACCTCAAACAGATGACCTATGCAGCCCAACTAAAGAAACTCCAGCTGTACTCGGTTGCATACCGCATACTCAGAGGTGACCTCTGCTTGACATACAAAGCCCATGTCTAACCCAGTATTGCTGGATATGCTCCACCTAAGCAAAAGCCCCTGAGAGCCACATGCTCTAGGGATATAAATCTAACCACAACAATAACTAGGACGTGCTGGAGGGATAGATTCCTGACCCAGAGACTCCCCACTCTTTGGAACATGATTCCAATGTACATCAGGCAGGGCCCCTCACTAGCACTCTTCAAGAGAAACCTTGACGGGTGGATGGGAGACAGACATGTACTCCGGGGATCACTGCAGTGGCTCTGCTGGACAGAGGCACAGGGAATTAATGGCTCTGCTGTTCAGAGGCACAGGGAACTAACCTAAGGGGGTGGCGGAAGCCAACACACTCTAGCTAGGCTTATAAATGCCCTTGGGCAGACAGCCTAGTACCTACCTATGAACCTATTACATGTCTAATGTGCATGGATAGTTAACTAGCTAGCTCTTCCATTTACTTTGCTATCATGCTGATAAACTGTCGGGTGACTACAAGTCATATGTATCCTGTTATTGTGTATTGTAAATGCCAATAGACATAACTAATGTTTGCCTAACATAACAGTAATGCTATGTAAAATGTAATACATATCTGCCTACAATACTGTACATTACACAGTTATTGACACAATATCCCACAATGCAAATCATAATTGCACAGTAGGCCCACCTTTGACATGTTATTCTCAGTAATACACCCATACATATGCCTACTGTTACAATATATCAACATATACTATCCCCTGTTACAGCACATACTTGTTGGACCAACCCTGCCACTGACAGCAGCTGGAGAGGAATTGTTGGGTTCAAAGCCCTTATATAGCATCCCTTGTGATGTATGAGGTGTTTGCCTTGTGACCTACAGCAGTACACACATAAATACTACAAGCGTTACTATGCTCAACAATACATCTCTACAAGATAACTGTTCCCACTATATGCATTGCGTACATTTTAATTATTACAGAACAGGTACTACATACACAGACATACTGAGTGTTCTACATACCTTATTAGTAACCCGAGGTGTCGTTGACTGTTACTTCAATCTTTTTCAGTTTGTGTTTCAATCTTCTTTGTAATGTTCTGCTGGTATATACAGATGGTTTGAATGTGTGACAAGCCATCCTTTTATAGTTAAATATTGGTAACATGTGCTATCCTGACCACCAATTGGTGTTCCAAAGTAGCTAATTACATGCACATCAGCTGTGCAGCAACTCCATTAGCCAATACCATGGCAACAGTGGTATATAACTGAGTACTCCACTTGGGCATTGTCCCTTTGCCTTACTTTCAAGGAAGATGGCCTGGATGTGTTGTTTGTGATGTATTGCAACAGCTATATGGAGACACACAGAGATATATTAGCTTTGTGACTCCCGTGGATTGTGTGTAATGGCTAGAACATGTTATTCTACATGTGAGTACAGCTGTTATATTTCAGAACATTGCTCCTTATGCAGGGTTTGTTTGTACCTGATACTTCTGCAGATGTTTCAGTCTGGCAAGGATTTTTGAGCAGCTCAAGGCTGTATGGCTATGCATAAAATGTTAGGTGGTTTACAGTGTGCTCACCAGACATCTTTGGTTTTGGTGTACATGTGTATCATACTGTACTGTTAATCAATAATTGGTAACACTTCCTGGTGTACACACAACCCTCTGAAACAGGATTAGTGCAAACAAACCCTGTAACATAAGCAGCTGTTCCATTGTATAACAGCAACTATTTCACATAGGGCCATGTTAGTATGTCTCTGACAAGCTATGTTAAGGCTTCTGCAGATGTCGTACAGTGAGTGAATGATTTGTGATGTTATTACAGTATGTATTGTAATTAGTTTGGGTGTGGGGGAGATGTTGGTGAGTGTACATAACAGATGCAGGTGTGTAGGAACTGCTTTTATAAATATTCGATATGTGTGTGAGGGTTCCTTCCCTATTTGAACACCTATCCTTTAGTGGATTAATACTATGGTAATTGCAGGCTGATTCATTAAGGCACTGTTAATTTGTTTCTGTATAGCATGCAGGTGATGTTAGTCCTTGAATCCTTTCGGCAATACATCGGAATGTAAAGTGTTGCTACATGAAAGCTGTCTGCTTATTTCTGTCATAGGTATTTGCAATCATTGGAGTTGTGTTGGTGACTGACCCTCTTTGGCTAGGGTTGCCACCTTTTCAAATGGCCATAGTGGGACATTTTTGGGACACACATCAGATTTTACAGGCCGACACAAACCCACAGTCAGTACAAGGGATAGAACTTTACTTTTTTGCCTAAATAATAGCTTATTCTTGTAGCAGTTTAGTTGCTTATCCTGTTTCTTGTAACATGTAGGTATTTTAGATACAGAAATAAATATTTTATGCAACTATTACATAAAATATGGGACATAATTATGTCCTACAATCTCAGGACATTTGCCATTTTAATATTTTTGGTCAGGACACAACCGGCCAAAGCGGGACTGTCCCTCGCAAAGTGGGACAGGTGGTAATCCTATCTTTGGCTCATGTCCATAGCACATATCTGTAATAGTGTATAGGCATATACTCTCCATATCCTTTGTTCATAAAGTTTGGTCATGGCGGAATGTGTGATTGCTATGGTCCATGTTATATTCATATATGAACACTTCAACCACTATATACAGGATACTTACGGAATCCCAAACGCACACAATTCCGATGCCCACAGTACCGGGCCCAGACTCCCAAACCCCACATTACCGAACACTCAAACTCGCGACAATTAAACTCGCGAAAGTAACAGAAACACAGAACACACACATGCACACACAGACACACTGCCACCCACCACATCTAAAACCATCCTACACTACGTATGAGCAGGTGGGCAAGCCCCCCTACACCTCCCACACCCCCCTACTTTAATATTCTACCTCCGAGATCACACAAACAGACACACAAAGCAAACCCACACCCACACATTACAGTCCCCCGGAAGCACACACCACACTCAGAACACACACTTACACACACTACAGCCCTCAGAAACACACTTACACACAGTAACCTACCTGAACCGCAACACCAAAAGCACTAACTAAATATCCCTTAACATCAGGAGTTTAAAACTCACGCTTCTGGTGTTTCGGTACTGTGGTCTTTCGGTCTTTAAGCCTCGTGATTACACGCGTTGGCATGTCAAGCAATCAGTATTTGGTAGGTATCCTATTTATATGTATGTCCATGGTTGTGTAGATGTTGTTAACCTATCTATATATCTACATATATATGTATATCCTTATATATCGACATATATATCTCTCTGTCTCTCTCCCTCTCTCTCTCTCTCTCTATATATATATATATATATATATATATATATATATCTATATATATATATATATATATATATATATATATATATATATATATATATATATATGTTTATATATATATATATATATATATATATATATATATATATATATATATATATATATATATATAAATATATATATATATATATATATATATATATATATATATATATATATATATATATATATATAGATAACATACACTTTTCATTGAGTACATGGCGGTTTGTCCTATTTCCACACAATCCTCCCTTTTGTGTTTTAACCTGTCAGAATACATAACTGCCGTTGGTACATCTCAGGTAGCTTAGTGGTAGGTTATTGTGATGATTGTATACATGGTTACGTGTTCTAATCCTGGCAGTGTTCATTTTACCTCTCAGAGCAGGCACTGTTAGTGCAAGGGTGATTAACGCACATTTCAGCGGTTGTGGGCGGCTTTGCCCATGATCTGCGCGATGTTCAGCAAAGGTTAAACCTATGTGGCGCTTATCCATGTAGTCATGTTTAAGCGCCGCTTACCAGCACTTACCGGTGCAATAACCCACTAACGTCTGCTTAAAAGTGCTTTAATAGCCTGCATCCAACATCCCTTATTCGGGACCTCAAAATGACGTAACAGCCCTTGCAGGTCTTGAAACCGGGAGCATGAACACCACAGTCACTGGCTTTACCATTGAGGCATCTGAGATATGTACAGCTTTTATGGTGCTTACTATGTACAGTGTACTGCAGCCGTTCCTCCCTACTGCAAACAAATGTGTAAATCAGTTGGTGTACATATGTATGATACCTGTTAATGTTCATATGTTTGTTGAAGTCAAGATATAATTCAGATGATGTAATGGGTATGTTGGGACTACATTAGATAGTGATCTCTCCTTTGACAATCATATCTTCGAAGTAGTTAGGACATCCATCTATGTAGACCATCTGATTACTTAAGGGTTCGCATCTAAACAGACTGAGGTTATTGTGTCCCTTTACTCATCACTCATTAATCCCATCATCGAGTATGATAACCCATGTTGGGTGTACCTTGGAAGACACATCCAACAGCTGGAAAGGCCACGAACATACCTCGCCAAGAGGATAATGCCCTCAGACATGTGTCCTATGCTGCCAGACTGCATAAACTCCTGCATTACTCAGTGGCATCTCGTTTACTCAGAGATGATATTTGCTGGCCAACAAAGCCGTGTCCATGTCAGGCTTAATGGATATGCTCCACCTATGGGAATCCAAGTCACAGTGAGCCACACACTGTAATGAGCTACACCTTGCCACAACCATAACTGGAAGATGCTGGAGTGACAGATTCCTGTCACGGATACTCCCCATGATTTGGAACTACATCCCTGATTACATTATATGGAGCCCCTCACTAACACTCCAGGGAATCCTTGCAGGGATCCCGCAATTGCCTCTGCTCCACAGAGGGACAGTTAGTTAATCAATGGGGTGTCAACAGCAGACACATTTTGGCTAGGCTTATGAATGGTCTCGGGCAGTTAGATATGTACCTTCCTATGAGCCTATACATACAGTATCGACACATGCTGATAGCTTAATTTACTGTTCAGGTATTGACTTACCTTCTGCCAATGGCAGTTGTGTGTACAATAGTTGAGGGCTGCCTATGTAGGATGCACACAGTAGACCACATATACATGACAATTTACAGGTGGTCGTGTGTGTGTGCCATCCATGTTTACTGTGTGTGCAGGTGGAGAAGGGTGTCAGTCCATAGGTGCCTACACTGTCAGTGTGTGTGCTATATGTTCCCTCTTTGCCAAGCATGGGCTTACTGGGCATGCCTCCATCTGCCTACTAGGGCTGGCACAGGGTGTTCATGGTCTCAGTCCCTCTGTGCCTGTGGGGTCCTTGGCAATAGCGGTGGGCTGTGAGGGCCTTCATCATTCTATCCCTGCTGCAGCTGTTTCCACAGGATCATATTGTGTAGCATGGCACATACTATGAAGATGTGGGCACATATGCCTGGAGAGTACTATAAGGCTCCTCCAGATATGTCCAAGCAACGGAACCTTGATTAAAACATCCCAAACACACGCTATGATGATTCTGGTTTCTGCATGTGCCTCATTATGGCATTCTTGCATGGGTGTGTGTGCATTTCTGATGGGAGTCATCATCCATGGTTTCAGTGCATAGCCAGCATCCCCCACCAGGTGGCCATATGGAATGTCCCCCCTGGCAAATACCTGATACAGCTGTGAGGCATGCCAGATGTGGGAGTCATGATAGCTTCCAGGGCTGCCAGCACACACATCCATGATAATGCTCTGGGCATTGCACATGACCTGGCAGTTTATGGAGGGGTATCCCTTGTGGTTTATGTAGTGCCTACCCTGCTCACCAGGTGGTGACTTGATGTGTATGTGCGTGCAGTCTATTGCACCCAGTACATCCGGGTAGTCTGCCACATGGTGGAAGAGACGCATATTGCTGGCCAACTCCTCCTGAATTCGGGGGAAGTATATGTGCTCATTGGCATGTGGTAACATGGCATCCAGGAACTGGTGGAGTACCCTGGATGCTGATGCTTGTGAGATCCCCATGATATCCCCAGTTGGCTTTTGAAAGGTACCTGTGGCTAGTTTTCTCAAGCTTACACATACCTTCGCGTCCACTGGGATGGGTTCCCCTCTGTTATTTCTGTCTCTGAGGCGTGGCCAGCACAGCTCAACAAGTTGCTGTATGGTGTCCCTGTCCACCCTGTAATGCTCTACTGTCTCTAGATCATGTAGCCCCTGGCAGGTTACCCTGGATCTGAACACTCTTCTCCTCCTTCAGTGCCTGAGATGGTTGTCAGCATCATTCTCCACACCACCTTCAGTCTCCAACACATGCTGGTGAATCAAAGCTATGGCAGCCCCTAACATGTACATATTAAAAGTTCCCCGTCTGTATACACCAATGGTGCAGAATGTTTGGGAACACACAAGTGTGTGTGAGGTGCTTTCACACTTTATAGTATTGTGCTATGGATGCTGCTGGTGTAATTGTGTGTGTATGTGCAATTCCAGCTGCAGGGTATCTTAATTATGGGTTTTACAGCAGGTACTGCTATTGTGGGGCCTTTGGTGTTGACTTACACTTGGCTGCTGTGATTTATCTATTGCTCTTTTCAACCCGATTCCCCTTCCATTGTCAGGCATGCATCCAGCTGCCGCCTTTCTTGTTTTGTACTTTCCCAACCCAGGATTGTGTAGCGAAATGCGTTATGTAGCTGATCTATGGCAAGTTTGCTGTGTTCTGCTGTGACAGTTCTCTTTTCTTTGCACTATGGCACCTCCCCTTTCCTGTTCTGCAGGTAGCTGCTAGCAGCCTTGTTAGCTGTTTTCAGTGGCCCACTGTGGGTTCCTAGGTGTTAATTACTCATTTGTACTCCAATTACCATGCTGCAGCATTTCCTTATTTTCTTCCCATATCCTTCCTGTTTCAGCTGTGGTGCACACTGGGCACAGCCATTTACTGGGTTTCGAGTGCGTTTTCATCCACGTTCACATGCACATTTGGTCACCTTGTGTGCTCTCAGCTAAGCAAAGCTATGGCTACTTCAACACACTCCTATCCTGCGGCTTTGCTTAGCAACAGGCAAACTAGATTAGCAATGCTCCAGTGTGCTTATAGCTAAGGTGGCGCACCCCTCTCTTGATGTCATCTTTATCTCCAGGCCACACCTCAGTGTTGTACCACTACGCTGTGAGGTACATCCTTACGCTGGCAGGGATTTTGTCATTCAGTATTACTTGTCTCATTTACATGGCATTGACTACTAATGACTAGTTACCATGCAGAACACTGTCACAGCCCCTTAGCAACCCTTGCCCCATGGTGTGGTGTAGCATGCATGCCATTGACTATTATGGGGAATTCATGAAATGTGTTACATTGCCATTTTATTACATATAAATATATTTTCATTGTGATCCAGTTTGCGCACCGATGCACTGTGATTTTACTTTGCGTTAGTGTGGCCATGACATTAAATGTTCTTTTTTATGTGTTGTGCATGTTATTTTATGCCAATGGCTATATATTTAGCCATTGGCATATATTAACAGTATAATATGTGAGTTTGGTGCACTGTCCTGACTCCGATTTTATGTTTGAAAAAATGTAAACTGTTTTTTCGTTTTACATTTCTGCATGCTTACACTATGCCTGCACCACTTCATGAATCGTTATATACCTTCATTTGCATGCAACACTGCTTTGCATGGGGTAATTAGCATACATGCGCCGGGAGCTGTGCAGCCGTGGCATATGCAGGTAGTGTACATGGAAACAGCTCGTACCTGAATCGCTCGGTGGCCATATTTGGTGTTAGATTGCTGACGCTACGCCTGTGCCTGGCGCAAGCTTCATGAATTCCACGGATTGTTGAAGTGAAGGTTCTATCAGTAAGAATAAAAGAAGACAGTGGGGAATTATCATTGCAAATGGTGTTGTTTAAACCTTAGAGGTCAGATGAAGCTTAATATGAATTCCTGAGAGAGAAAAAATGTATAGATTTTATCAGTGTGAATGATTTAATATTCTCTCATGCATTTTGAGGATAGCTTGTTCTGGTGTTGATGTCATGTTTGAAGTGTTGATAAAAGGTGGTTTGGTGCAGAACATGGAAACTATATCAAATGGACATACTATCCTTTTAGGGCTGAACAGTACAATGAGCATAAGAACATGAGAGTGACTGAACCTAGAGGTGTCCCTGATGGTGCTGCAATTTGACTCATTGCAATAAAATATTTTGAAGACCTTGGTGGAAAAAGAGGCATGCATTTAGTGAGTGCTTGACTTTGATAACACACAGCAAGTATGATGCAAATAAATGTGAGTTAAAATGTTATAAATGTAATAAGGTAGGTTATATGTGGATAGATTCTAAAGAAGGGACAGTAGAAATACATGATGCTACTGTGTCTGAAAACATTCAAGGAGGGTTCTGGCACTTAGGTCGTGAGATATTTCCCCCACAAACTGCAATGCCAAAACCATAAGCCCACAGCATCTCTTCGCTGTAGAACGGCACAGCTAAAAAGCAAACTTTCTGCAGTAGTAAACATTGTCTAGCTATGTGACACACTGAACTGTCCCTAAACGGCTACCTGGCGGTATTCTAAAAAAATCCAAGCAGACTGCGTATGCCAGAATACTTAAAATGTCCAGGTAGAATTGTTATTAATTGTAAACAGGTGCTCAGTCATGCCTCTAAACTAGAGTGAGCTTTTTGACCAATGCAACACTACAATTTTATTATTATTTATTTATTTATTTATTTATTTTTGCTGAAGCTGATCTTCTTAGAGTGGTGACACATGAGGAAGACTCCTGAAAAAGTCCTGCTGTGAATGTCTCCAAAACTGTGGTGTTTGTTCAGTTGTTACTTTGCCATGGTCTGCACCATCACTGATTTAATAAAACTGGCTGCCAAATGCAGACAATAACAAAGTCAAATAAATGGTAGAATGGTAACATGGCCCTGTAGGCTTATATCAAAATTACTGAGGAGGATGTGAAAAGAGATGAATTTAATGCTTTACAGATTCATAATTAAGTCAGAATGAAGCAAAGCAACTTCTGAAGCACTGTAAGTGTAGTCTTCTTACACAAAGGGTGTTACATAAAAAGATGCAGGCAAATAAATGCCAGTGCACCTAGCACTGGCCTGAGGTGGCAGATGAACAGAATCACTGAAGAAAGCTTGGAATATTTGTGGAGGTGAATAATCTACTAGATTCTAACCAGTGTGACTTCCTAAAGAAAGATCGTTAGCTCCATCTGATAGTAATGTCTGAAATTAGCCACAACAAAGGGGTATAACAAACTCAGTGGATTTTTCTACTTGGTTTTAACATGCATTTTAATTCCATGCTGTATGGAAGATTGATTGAGAACCGCAAGAACATGAGATGAAATAAAGAAAGATCAGGAGGGTCCAGATCTGGTGAACAGGAGCAAAGCCAAAGGTTATATTAAGTCACATAGTATAATTTAATGTCTGCAGCTCAAAATACTGAACATGAATTTAGGCAGCATACCTTTTTACTTGAGTAAACCACTGTTACTGCTGTTTCTCAGTGTGTACTGGCAACAAGTCCTTTCTTTAGGGGGATTTTCCATTTCTTGATGTGTGTGTGACCATGGAGCTGGCATATAAGTTCAAGAGAGTGTGCAGGGGTGTATGTGCAAGGGGTCTTGTTCCCTGGAAGAAAAAAATGAATTCTGGTGTTTTGCTACTAGCTAGGATATTTATGCTGTTTGAGATTGTGTATGCTACAGTGTGGTGTACTCACATTTTAGGTGTTCAAGATATTGTGTTCATTGTTCTGACTGCTGAGGTTTCATGTTGTCAAGATTTGCTGATATAATCAATTTTAAACACCAATGAATACTGTTGTCTGTCACTGAATAATTATTAAAAGGTTTTGGATATCTGTCTTGATTGTTACTAGTGGGATACATACTAAGACTATACTGTTCACAAACAAAACTTGAAATGGAACTAGCACTGAATAAACAGCAAAGCACCAAAAGGGGTTGTAAAAGTTTCCATCCTTACATTAATGGTGGATGCTATAACAAGAGGACAAAACTTTTTACTTATAACACAGTGACTGCTTTCTTCATACAGGGTACATAAAGAGAAGAAAGGTCAGCTATATTAATTAGGATTACTGTAAGTAACATCATTGCCAAATGTGGTACATAGGTGGCTAAATAAAGCAAAATGTTTGCCTCCTGAACCAGGGTTTTTGATACTTAGCTGACTAAAGTACTGGTAAAGCCATACCTATAGCAGCATGTACAATTTTGGGCACTTTACTGGAAAAACTTTTTCAGACTGCTACACAGATCTAGAAAGATTTCACAAAAATGTGGGAAAAGTGTTCACATGGAAATCAGTGAATTAAAACTAGAGAAAAAAATAACCATGTGAATAAAGGACTTAGTACAGACACACTGGATTAAAGCACCTGGGTGTATGTAATCTAGCATAGAAGAATATGAGGTGAGAGCTAAAAACTATAAGTATCAGGTTGGATATTTAAGAAGTCCAGCATCTTCATTCTCACTTTTAATGCAAAAAAAAAAAAAATCAAAAGCTTGTGTGTTCCTTCCTTATAAAAACCAATTGGATCCATGTCTTCCGAATGAGTCTGCAGTATAGCATAAAAGGGAATGTGTAAAAGAATGTGTGTGCCGACCATCATTTGCATAAAACATTAAGCTATGATCGCTATGATCCAGGATATGTATGACAGTACAGAGGGACTATTAAAATTTGATATGCGTGCAACTCAGGTTCAGTTAGCAACCTGAGTGCTAGATGTTAGCCTGAGGAGAGGACTAAATGGCAAGAATGCAACTTTCGCTCCTGGGGTAAGAAATGGGGTTGTTATACAATATGGCAGACCAATGCTGAAGAACAAGACAGCTAGGGGCAACAGGAAACAACTGATGGGTAATAGAGTAGGCTATGTAGCACATATATTTTTTGCCATGTCTAAACGCTATGCTACTTGGCTTCAACTAGTATCCCTCACACTGGAGGAGTCAGCTGGGGAGTGGAAATCTAGTGCCTGCTTGTCTGCATCTGAGAAGGGATAAGGTAGTTTTGAAAGTCCTACAACAGCAGTGCCATCTCTGGATGCTAAGGTCCAAAGGAATAATACAGTTTAAAACAATAATGTCCCTTCTGACTGCTGTGCTCACTTTGAATGTAGATGCCAAACAGACAGAGAACTTGAAATTAAATAACAGGAATATTGTCATGTGTCCTGTCCTGATTCCCCCTAATATGTATTAATGCCATCTTAAGTGCCTGATGAAAGATCATATGATATGAATGAACACCCTTATCAACACATGTAAAACTAAATCAAGTAAATGAACAAAGACTGAAAAGAAATATTTATAAACAGTAATTTCTGGGACCATGTAACTCTGTTAATCTGATAGGGAAACAGAGGCAGCAAATGGAGAGGTGTAAAACAGTTTAGAATGTGTGAAATAAACATGGACAGACGGTGTTATATGCATAAAATATGACTTGGAAAGAGTACAACTGCTTCTGTGGACCACATCTCTTAGCTATATGTTCTTCTTACTTTTACTCAATGGCTTTAGTAGGAAAATGTATTCTCTCAAGTGTTATAGCAGGTAACTTTTCAGTATCAGTTTGTCTGATCTAGTTTAAGGCTAGTGGAAAAAGAAAAATATAATGATGGCCATTGTCTAAAGGTAACTCTGCAAAGTCTCCCAAATCTGCTATATTAGGGCATGAAAAAAACAAGAATGTATAGTATACATGGACTTGACATGGAATTAAGGAAATGACATGGAATGGTAATAGGCCACGCATGAATGCTTATGAAAAATAATATTAGAGGATAACATGGAGATAAGAGCAGGGCTGAATGTTTTCATATTATGGTAATACATGCACCATGGTTAATAGATCAAAAGGCAAAAAAGGCATTAAGTATAAAAAAAATAATGTATGCACAAAACTGCAATGAGTGCATGCCAGTGGTAAAAATGAATCATTCACCATCTGTGTTTCTACACACTGAACAGATGGACTGGCTGTACATTATGAAGTATATAAATTTCACGCTTTGCAAAACTTCCTTGAAATATTTTCCGTAGTACCCAACAAAGTACCATATTTGGACCTATGAAGTTAATTCTAAATCTATGAAGCTAAATTTATCTTTAAACAATATTAACGAAATAACTTATCCAACTGAGAAGGGAGGAAATGCAACTGTTTAAACAAGAAAACATATCAAAAGTGCAACATTGACCTATAAAAATACATTATTAGAGAATATTGCTCTACTGTGTGCTAACAGCACATATACACACACATATCTATATATAGATATAGATAGATAAATAAAAATATAGATAGATCTGTATCTATATGTAATATATATATTATATATGTGTGTATATATGGGCCCCTCGCATTTTGTTGAATGTCATTTCTTCAACAAATGGAGGGGGTGTATTTGAATGCAGAAGGTACTGATAGCTGAGCTGTGAAAATGTCGGTGGTGTGCATTGACAAGACATGAAGATGGCTGAGAGTGTTTGTGTGTGACTGTGTTTGTGTGTGTATATGTTTAGAAAGATAAGGTGTAGGATTAGGGTTAAGAGAACACCCCTGCACAACCTTAGTAATGAGTGCTAACAATATCCCTAATGCTGTCCCTTACCTCAACCCTAACTCTACACCTTACCTTCAATGAAACCTTCCAATAACACTTCCACTATGCAGAGTAATTTGAGGCAGGTATTATGTGGTTTTAGTGTTAATATTGGGAGAGGAATTAATCTTCTTTTCTCCAATATTTTTTGTTTTCAGTATTATGTCTATACTTTTTCTCAGTGTTTCCAATTCAACATTTAATTAGTTTGATCATACACAAGAGAATCATATGCACACACACACACACACACACACACACAAACACACACACACACATATATGTATATATATATATATGTATATATATATATATATATATATATATATATATATATATATATGGTTCTAGGTCATAAGATCGACAGCCACTTTCACCGACAACAAAAACATCGACACCACATTATCGACAAACCATAAACACGACACCTCACATGCCCGACAAACAAGTAACCGACGGTCCACAAACACGAAACCCCACACACTGCACACACCACAATAACAACAATCAACTAACAAAACACATCCCCTTATCCAAAATACACACACAGAACACAAGCACACCAAAATCCTCACAAACCCACACTAAACCTCACACACACAACTATGTCCAACCCTAACCCAAACCCTTACCCTAAGGTCCGTCACTATCGCACACTCAGCTAACCAGCGCCCTAACCCTAACTCACTTAACCCACCCCTAACCCAAAAAATACCACTACGACACTTACATAACCCGCACCTAACCCTAACTCACTTAACCGCCCCTAACCCAAAAACTGCCACTACGCACACTTACCTAACCAGCCCTAACCCTAACTCACTTAACCCGCCCCTAACCCAAAAAATACCACTACCACACACTTACCTAACCCGCGCCCTAACCCTAACTCACTTAACCCACCCCTATCCCCACAGACTGTCATTATCCACACTTACCTTAGTCGCACCCTAACGTCCGTCACCACCACATACTCACACAGCCTTCTTTCCAACTCACTATCCCTGGCGTCGGAGTTTTCATCCGTAGCGTCAGTCTTCCGAGTGTCGATCATCTGGCGCCCGCTAATCCGTTGTCGGTTATATCAGCTGTCGATCTTCTAACCTAGACCCATATATATATATATATATATATATATATATATATATATATATATATATGTGTGTGTGTGTGTGTGTGTGTGTGTGTGCATACATATGGGTTGCCTTCACATGGTCGACATTTCAGAATGTCAAAGACCATATGGCCGAGACCATATGATCGACATTCGAAATGTCAACCATGCAGAACCAGCATCTGCAAATAGTGTGGAATTGAAAAGATTTACATCTTCCGCACTGTAGTGCGATATCAGAGTTGGTATATTTAAGTTACGGGGGTGTGTGGGGGGCAGAGCAGCGTGAAGGTAAGATTTTGTTGTGTTTTTATTTTTTTTGTGTATGGTCGACATTTCGAATGTCTATCATATGGTCTTGGTCATATAGTTTTCGACATTCTGAAATGTTGGCCATATCAAGTAGACCCATATATATATATATATATATATATATATATATATATATATATATATATATATATATATATATATATATGTGTGTGTGTTCGTATATGTGTGTGTGTGTGTGTGTGTGTGTGTGTGTGTGTGTGTGTGTGTGTGTGTGTGTGTGTGTGTGTGTGTGTGTGTGTGCATGTGTGCATGTGTGTGCGTGTGTGCATGTGTGTGTGTGTGTGTGTGTGTGTGTGTGTGTGTGTGTGTGTGTGTGTGTGTGTGTGTGTGTATGTGTGTGTGTGTGTGTGTGTGTGTGTGTGTGTGTGTGCCATATATTCACTTTTAGTTTCCTACTGAAACTTCTCACATTTAAAGAAGCCATTTAAAATTACCAGAGCTACCATACCAATGTGAGATAAATGAAATTTGCTGTGCAGACTTATTTGTCCTCAGTCTCCAGACAAAGAATGTGGGGGAACCGGAAGGCTGAATATGGGGTAAGAGGATAAAGGACTTGTAGTTGAGAATGAAATAGTTTTGGGATGCACTTGAGAGAGGGAAATGAGGTAGATCCACAGTGAAGTTGGTGGGTTGAGTGATAGGAGGTGATATAAGGCAAGGGTGGTGGTAGGGTCAGCCTTTTGGTGCTGCACAGTTGATGTGCAGGACCCCTTTGGCCAGTTGTCAGCACCCTGATTAACATATTAACATTTGACCAAATAGGTGCAGGGTGGGTGGCAAAAGAAGATGGTACAGTTTAATCTATATATATATATATATATATATATATATATATATATATATATATATATATATATATACATACACATATATATGATTAAATGTAGTCTGTTAGGGTCTATACTGGTAATGTACAGTTTAGGGTAGATGGTAGTAAGGACTGGACTTGTTGAAGAAAACCTACTATAAGTGAATAGTTTGGTAGGATTAGTATAATGTGCCCCTCCCTCTTGGGCCTTTGTGCTTCCTTTTTATAGAGTTTCTGGTAAGTCTCAATAAGTCATGATTTGGTCTGGATTAGATGAGTAAGAGGTTTACCTGATGTTTTGTTTTTTGAATATAGCTGCTCAGAATCTTGCTGTATGCAGATTTGCATGGGTATCAGTAGGGCAGATTTCGATTGGTTTTGGTCTTTAGAACACATTCACAGATGTTAATGCATGCTTAGTCGGTCAGGTCCACATGCTCTGTCATTGGCAGCTTGTTATTAAGCAACTTAACTTTAAATTCCTCAGATAATGAAGGATATTCAGGTATGCATGGACAGATGGTCTGTTCCTCATATTTCTGGGGCATTTCTGTTGGAGGGTTCAGACACTCATAGGATGTCAGATAGTTAAAGGGAAGGTAGATTTTTTTCTGGCTGCATATTGCTGACAGCATGCTATTGTTGCTATATTATGGGATTCGGCCATACCTCTCAAGTGTACCTCATTATGAGGAACGTTCCTAATTTGAGGTCTTAAAATGTTCATGTTCCTCAAAGTTCCACATTGAAAGTATCTGTCACATATTAAGTGCTAGGAATTTTTTAACTGATGTCTATGGTAAAGAGAACAGAATCATATTAATTCATCAAGATAAGTTTGTATATGTAAAAATAGCAGTTGGTAACCATCCTATGAGCTTCCTAGGTGAAGTTGTTAGTAAGCTGTTAGTAAGTGTTCCACATTTTGCTCATTTGTTCCACATTATGAGATGAACTGTTCCTCATTTTGGAGATGGAAGGTTCAGAGCTATGGTTCGGCTACCAGTTAGTATATTGTTTGCACTTTGTCTATATTGTTGGTTGGTGCTTTCCTCCTGATAATGCTTCTTACAGAGTTTTGCTGTGATGCAGTGCAGTGTGCTAAATGAAGCATGTTACTGTAGCAATTTGTTTAAAGTTATAAATTCAGTATTTACATTCTTTCTCTGTTTTAGGCCATTGCCCCCCTCCATGCATTATTGGAGGTGCATTTTTTGTTATACGTTTTGTCTGTACAGAATTTTCACAGAATACCCAGAGTTTTACCTCATATGTCGGTCTGCCCTTCAGAGAATGTGTGGGTTTATGGAAAATCACAGAGGACGGAATTCATTGAATCCTGACATGCACTGTATTGCAGACTTTAGATCCATCAATAAACATGCAGAGCAGGGTGTTCTGTGACTATTAAGTTTATAAGAACAATATTTACATTCTATTCCTATTTTGGGCTCCCCTGCACCAGTATTTGGTTGGGGCTTGTTCTGTCATAACTCATGACTGTATGGATTTTTTGTAGATTGTCTAGACTTTTACCTCGTCTTTTGCTCTGTTCTTCATAAAATGTGTGATTTTATCTCATATTGCAGGGGGACTGAATTCGTTAAATGCTGATATACATTGAGTTTTAGATTTTACATCCATCAAAAAATATTGCTCAGTGCAGTGTTTCACGTTAAAACAAAGCCTATTATTATACCAACTTTTAAGTTAATAAAGGTATTGTTTACATTTTTCTCTATTTTGAGTTGTTTCACCACCCCATTATTTCCGGATTTGTTTAGTTTCCTTCAGTTAAGAGGTTGTGAGGTATGGTTCCTGACATGGTAAAGGACAGGGTCACATTGGCCAGTGTGAAAGGAGATGAGGGGAATGTTTTGACCAGTAGGTTAGGTGGTTGGCATAGATGGAAGTTTAGTTATTACAATGCGGTTTCTGGGGTTTGGGAAATAGTAGGTAACATCTATGGAGGCCAAGTATTTCATTGGAAGGGCAGGGGTTGTTGTAGCTCACATTGTGCGGGAGGATTAGTGAGCTAATTATACATATATCTGCTGAAGTTTCAATAGTGTACATTGATGTGGTAGAATTTCTGGGGAAATTATAGAGATGCATGTTATCAGGTGGAAGCCAGCATTGATCCTGTTTTGTTGAATGTTGTTGTCGATGTGGTGCAGGGTTTGAGTCTCTCAGTCCTGAGTCAATGTCTGATTGGCTGCAGGGTTTACATGTTGTTGTTGTTGGGCTCTGAGCTATAAGGAGTTGTTTGGTATACAAAGGGATTATTATTTAAAAGAAAAAGAGAGAAAGAAAAAAGAAAATATATAAGTATGCATCATTTATACACGGAGTAAGAGAGAAGGAGAAGATTATGTGGGAGACTTATGCTGATGACGAATATGTTGCTGAGACTATATATATATATATATATATATATATATATATATATATATATATATATATATATATATATATATATATATATATATATATGTAAACCAAAAAGAAAAGCATCAAGGAACTGTAGATTCTGTATTTTAATATAAAAAATATAAAATCATCCAAAATAAAACATGCTAAGCTCTTTCATCATATTAAAATGACTTCATCAGAACAAATGTTCACAATTACCATCCATATTTAAATAGTCTCCCAAAAATCCCTGCACATCAATGAATGCACTAATTAATCAATGTTTGAACATTTAAAGCACCACATAACAAGAACTTGTTTGTAAACTAATTCTCATAGTGGTCATACAATTTTGATATTAAATACACATGTATTATCACATACATCATGTTTGAACACACAGATTTTCCTAAGAAAGTTTTTACAAAAGATACATTCAACTTGAAAATAACATAAAATAATTTAAAATAATTTATATGTTACTCAGTTGAACTCAACCTCTGTAAAATAGAATGTATATATGTATATGTATATATATAGACAGATATATATATATATATATATATATATATATATATATATATATATATATATATATATATATTTTTTTTTTTTTTTTCCCTGCAGGATGAAGAACGTTTAGGATTTAGAAAACAAGTGGCAGGCAATCTCATCCCAGACAAATGCCTTGTTCCAGGAGGCAGCAGGTTTGGTGCCAACACAGAGGGTGAATCAAGTGGATTAACATCAGGGTCATATGAAGAATAGGGAGCCTAATGACATGGAAACGTGAGGCACAACAAGATGGTAAGATGAGGTCTAAGGCCTACAGTGGTGGAATCATCAGCAGATGCTCAGGTTATGGAAGGTAACTCTTTTGATAAGTCCACGAGTTCAGTGAGGGAGGCAGGTTTGTACAAGATACAGATGAGGGTGTAGTTGTGCCAAGTCAGATTAGCATGCAAAATGATAAGTATTTGACTGGTAATTTGCAAGATCTTGACATAGAAGGTAGGTCAAGACTACAGGAGGTTTTGCATAGGGGTCAGGTATTCGGAGGTAGGTAGGACTCAGTAGCATTGGTGCAGTGTAATGTTGAAAGTATGGGTTCCAGTAACTGTTTGGTATGATTAGCAATTGCAGTTTAATGACTGGGGGGTTGAACCCTGAAGGTGCAGCTATCAGCTTTAGTAACATTGGAAAATTTGCTGATAAGGTTGATTGGATAAAGGATTGGTTAATTATGAGCATGGTAAGGGACTGGGAGAGACTCAATGGATTAGCCTTAGACATAAGTATGCCCTTGTACTGATTATTGTGGGGGCACTAATAAAAGGCTACAGGAAGATTGCAAATTCCATTGAGATGTATGTTTTCTGGACAACATTGTCCTTATTTTTTATGTATGGATGCATGTAGGACTGGGTAACTGTTAGCCAGTTTGAACTGGAGAGATGCATGTACTACAGAAGAGACTGTGCATTTGTGGGTTAAGTCATCTAAAATAGATTAGGTGGGTAAGTGTCAGCAGGTCGGGGGCACTACCTTTTGCTCCTGTACCAGTAGGTTATCAGCCATTGCATATACCTCCCCCACTATGGAGTTGGCTAAGCCTTCCAGTTTCTTATCATTGCTTTGTTACCTAGAAGAGGAATTATCCATACCAAATATTCCTGCATCTGGGAGAGAGAGAGACACTGCCCTCTATTGTCTCCAGGAAGAACAGACATTTTTTTTTCACATTCAGGGCCATATTACTAATCCTATCCACTAGATGCCCCAAGTTCATGCTTAAACTCGGTCACTCTTTCACATTCCACAAAATATATGCTCCCATATTCCTAGTGGACTAGACTGAATGCCAACATGTTGGACCTGTTCCTAGAAAAAATCATAGCTAGCCTAGAAGTTGATACAAAAATCTATACTGACACTTCCACCAAAATATTTAGTACCTTCTTGACTTAAAAGTAGTTCTGGGTAACAAAATATTTTTCCCAGAGCTATCACTAATCTCAGCATTCAATATTTTCTCCCATTTACTCTTTAGCCTGTTCCAGAGAAGGGATAGTTTCTAGGATACATACCTGTCTCTCCAGCAGGTCCTCTTTATATCATAGGCAAGATTTAAGTCTTTAGAATGGGTAAGTCTGGTGCTGTTTGTCTTGCAGATATGCAGGTCTGTCAGGGTGGAGTCTGACAATGCCTTCTATGCCAGGTATAAATCTCCATTCCTCAGCCTGTAGGAGACAGGATACAGGGACAAGGCATTGGGGCAGTCTGCACAGAGCATGCTACTTATGCCCTGTATTCTTTTAATGAGGATTCTGTGTGGATTGTTCTAATTCTAGAATGTGCCTAATTAGGTACATACCAAAGGGGGGCATTATACTCAAAGATAGAGCTGATGAATGCTGAATACAACAGAAAAAGTACCTTCTTAAACCTAGATACCATACCTTTGTTTATAAGTTGCACAACATAGAATGATTTCCTCACTACTGTAGACATATGATGGTCAAAGTCTAGATTACTGTCAATGGAGAACATTGATATCTGTGCAGTAACTGAGACCTGGTTCAAGGCTCCAGAGAGCACCCTGCAATAACAGGCTACAACTCTTACCACACTTTTCGGCCACCAAACCAGGATTGAAACACTAAAGGTGGAGGAGTGTCCATATTCACCAAGGATATTCACACCACCAGGTTAGTTGCCCAACACAATGCATCTGAAATTCTCCAGGTGCAACTAACACTAGGTAAGACTGCAATCCAAATTGTAGCTTACTACAGATCCCCCACCATGCCTCAAGAGTTTCGCTACACCTTTGTAAACATACTGGAAAATATTAAGATATAACCAAATACACTAATACCGGGTAATTTCAACTACCCTGCTATTAACTGGGAAAACTACTCGTGTACCAACACCTTTGCCCAACAGTTTTTGGAATTCATAAATTCCAACGCCCTGGATCAACTAATCCATAGTCCCACCAGGGTCTCCAATATCCTAGACCTGGTAATTACCAACATGGGAAATCAATGCTCCACACCTATGGTCACCCCCACGTTGGTCAGGTCAGACCATAAGCTAATCACCCTAAACATCCACAACCACATCCCACCCCCACTCCCCAGTAAGGAAACCGCCATAAAAAAACTTCTCCAAAGCCATTTTCATGCTACTCAAGTCAGAAGTGACAAACTTCATGACACCCATGCAGACGGGAACTGAAAGTTCAACTGCTGAGTCCTACACTAAGGCACTGTATGAGCACATCCACTCATGCATGAATCATGCTATCCCAAATAGAACCAAGATGCTCTCCTCCAAAAAAGGAAGCCAATCTGGTGGTCCCCTGCCATAAACAAAATTTACAACAAAAGGAAGAAACTGTTGCAGAAAAGAGGAAAATCCCACAATGCATAAAATTCCCTTACCAGCCTTAGTAAGAAGCTGAGATCCCTCGTAAAATCCTCCAAAGCTAATTACGAAAATAAAATTGCCAAAGATTCTAAAGACAACCACAAGGCATTCTATAACTATGTCAAGAATCTAAATGACAATGCTCAGATCTGCTCTGAACTACAACAGAATGGCATTAAATATACTGATACCAAGGATATTACCAATATCCTGGCAGATCGATTCAGTGCTAAGTTCACCCTCCTCTCACCCCTAAACGGCTCATCTCAATACCAGAAGATTGCCAAATTCTGGTAATAATGGCCACACAGGTAAAAAAAAACGCACTCTCCAAAGCTAAGAATACAGCATCCATGGGACCAGATGACATCCCAGGCTGTGTACTACATGAACTACAAAATGAATTGGCACCTCATCTAAGTGTCATCATTCTCCAGAGCCGTGGATGAGGGTAAGGCAGTCCACACAGCCTATCTGGACCTCGCCAAGGCCTTTGACACCATCCCCCACTCTGGAATCACAGATAAACTTACTAAGTTGGACATTAATCCCTACATCATTGGATGGGTTGCCAACTGGCTTACTGACAGAACCCACACTGTAAAAGTAGCTGACTCCAAATCCAGCTCCAGACAAGTGATAAGTGGAGTACCTCAGGGTTCAGTCCTGGGACCACTCTTGTTTGGCATCTACTTCTCTGAAGTACAGGCCAACACTAAGGGACTCTGGCTAACAAAGTTCGTAGATGACTGCAAACTGGCAGCCATTACTGAATCCCCAAATGATGTGGATACTCTACAAAAGGGTCTTACAGAAACAGATACTTGGTGCCAGAGACATGGGCTCAAGCTCAATGCCAAGAAATGTATAGTTATCCCTTTTGGGAAAAAACATGTACCTGTGAATTACCACATAGGTGGCAGTACACCGAAAGTGTGATAAGAGACTTCAGGACACAGGTGGACAGTGGTCTCACCTTCAATAACCACATTGCCACAACAGTCAGGAAATCCTTCTATGTGACACACCTCATCACTAAGGGCTTTTCATCCAGAAAAAAGGAGGTCATTTTCCCACTGTACTCATCCCTCATTAGACCCATTATAGAATACAATGCCCCATTTGGTATGTACCTCTCAAGACATCTGCAACAACTGGAAAGGCCGTAGAAATACCTCACTAAAAGAATCACAGGCCTAAAGCAGATGCCCTATGCTGACCGCCTTAAAAAACTCCAGCTATACTCTGTTGCATATCGTCTACTCAGAGGCAATCTCTGCTTAACATACAAGGCCATGTCAAACCCAGAGCTGTTGGACATGCTACACTTAAAGAAATCCCAATCCCTCATAGCCACATGCTCCAGGGATCTAAACCTTGTCATTACAATAAACAAAACATGCTGGAGGGATAAGTTCCTGACCCAGAGACTCCCCAGACTCTGGAATAGACTGCCCATTCATGTCAAGCAGAGTACCTTCCTGGCCATCTTCAAAAGGAACCTTGATGATTGGATGGGAGAAAGGAAATTCACCCTGGGGATCATGTCAGTCACCCTGCTAGACAGTGGTCCAGGGAAGTAAATAGTGTGGGAAGAAATAGCCAGGGAATTGTTATGACTAAGCTTGTATAGGCCCTAGGACCAATCGCCTAGTACCAACCTATGAACCTATGAACCTATGTGTGTCTCCAAGTTCCTGACTACATGGTCTGTTCTTAGAGGTGTGTTCTCAATATGATAATTACCAGGGGTGTATGGCTTCCCAAAGGATACTGTTATGCATTTTTTGGCATTTAGTTTTAGTCCATGGTCCTGACACAAGTTATCTGTCTGTGTCAGTCCAACATTATTGCCGATGAAGGATACTATAACTGTTCCTAATTTTAATCATCTAAAAATGTGGTTAGCTTCAGGACCTTGACATAGGCCTTGACTTCAGAAAAGTAAATGGCAAAAAGGAGCAGTCTTGGGACTGATTCCTGAGGGGTTTCACTTGTGACTGGCCTCTTTGTAACTTCCTGGGTCCTGTCTGTGAGCCAGCTGGCTCTCCACCAGGTGACATAAGTGTTTATACATAACCTCTTGAGTTTATCAACAATGCCTGAGTGGGGTATTGTGTCAAATGGCTTGGCCAGGTCAAGGTATGCAGTGTGAACTATGTTCCCTCATCTAATGCTTTGGTAACCTTCTCAAAGAAGTTCATCAGTTTGAGTAGGCATGACATGCACTTGACAAAGCCAAACTGGGTTGGGTTGAGTGTTTGGAAGTTTCCTTTGTCATTATTAATCATTTCCATGATAATGCTTTCCAAGACTTTGCATTTGAGACTAATGAGACTTATTAGTCTGCAGCTTCCAGGGTTTGTAGATGGCCTACCTTTGTGCAGAGGAATGACTGTTGCTCATTTCCATTCATGAGGAACAAAGCCTGTTTGGAGGCTACATTTAAATAGCAATTCCAGAGGTCCTCATAGGTCATGACTGATGCTTTTTATAAGGCATTCAGGGATATTGTCTGGGCCCATTGATGCATTGTGGACCTGTTCTTTAGTGATAGCAGGGCGAGTTATATTTGATGGTATTTCCTGTGGGGAGGTTGAGAGGGAGAAAGGGGTAAAGCTAGAAATGAATTTATCTGACAGTAGGTTTGCTATATCTTCAAGATAATTATAGGTGGCTCTATTAACAAAGAGCTCTGCACACAATTGTTTATTGCCTTTGAGGTGGCTGACATAGCTAAAGAATATCTTGTAGTTGTCCTTGACCTGGTAGGCCAAATTTACCTCAAATTTGACTTTGGTAGACTTTATTTGTCCTCTGAGTTGTTGTTTAGTTTGATGAGAGTGCTTTTATCCTGCTGAGTGCCTTGGTTTTCTTCCTTCTGTTATACAGCTTATTGATTTTGTGATCTTACCAGAGTGTCTCGTTATTTGAGTTAGTTCTGTACTTCTTCCTGGTGGGTGCAGCTATCTCTATGCAGCTATTAACATGCCTTCATCATTGTTAGCTCTTTCAGTTTATTTAATGTAATCTTTGTATTGGTTTTCACACCCTTATAGTCCAGCTGGCTTCTTTGTATTTTAAATATCCAGTGTATTATTGGTGGCTACTCCTTCTGCTTACGTTTAACCCAGCTACTAGAAACGAATTGCCTTTTCATTCCCTTATCGAGAAGATGTAATCTAGCATGGAGCCCACATATCATGCTGCTAGACTCCTAACTTATTTGGATGGCCTTCATCTAAAATTTGGTGCCAGTACTTAAACTCAGTATGCTCTACAGTCAATACCAGCTTGCTAAATGCCTACGATATTCCTCTGTAGATTTGCCTATCAGTATGCGGTCCTTTTTCCATGTATTCAAAGGGTTATGCTTAACGAGATTGTCTAGCCCTTTCTTTATCTCTGCAGCAGGGGAGAGTGAGGGGAAAACTCTGAAAATTCAATTTTCCCCCAGTGGTGCACCAGGGTATCTATTGTCATCATCCTGGGGTCCCTGTCTATTATCACACCTCTCCAGCTAGGACTATAGTTAGCATCCTGACATTTAGCATAATAAGTGAGAAGATTCATAAGCTCCTAACTGGAAATGTCCAGTACTCCTTACTCCTAACCCGCCCACACATCCTTAGGTAATGTTTATTTTTTCCAAGTTATTCTTCATCTATTGCCTTGCTAAATAAATGCTTTCATCCATTCCTGTATTACATTTTTCCCTCTGCAGGTGACTGGCCAATAAAAGACTTGGAAGCAGTACAGGAGATGGGATAAGATGTGCCGATAGCAAATCTGAACAATCTTATTCAATTCTAAATTTAGTTTCCTCCACTCTTGCTTAGTGATATGTATTTTCTCTTTAGTCCTATTTAGTGTTAGTTCCCCAGATTTTATGGCTCTGTCTGTTAGAGACATTCCTAAACAATTATTTGTCCAGACATCCCTAACTGCCAATAACCTAGACAACTCATCAACATTTATTTCATAATTTATTAATAATACTTGTGTCTTGTGTATGTTGATTTTATATCCAGAGATATTTGTAAATTTCTCTATAATACCACACAGCAAGGGAGATCCTCTTTTGCATGCAGTCATAGTTAATAAAAAATCATCAGCAAAGAGAGAGATCTTTAATTTCCACTAGCACTGTCCTATAATTTCTGAAAATCTTAGCTAAAGGTTCTATATACAGTGTCAACTGTCCTGGGACATGGGACAACCTTGCTGGTTCCTCTTAAGAAACCAAATTCCTTACAGAGGTTGTCCTGCATCTCAGCTCTTGCCAGCAATTTCACCTATAAAATAATCTATCTTTACCATCAGAACAAAAAAGTATACCCACTTATTCCTGTTGAACGTCTTCTCAGGATCCAATGCCAGCATGGTGATAACAGAGCCTGTAACATTAGTGTCATGTTTACCATGATAGTGTGTATCAGGTTTTCTGATGTCTGTCTGTCCACGAATTCTGTTTGATCAAGACTGGTCAGTCAAGGTAATATGCTACTGAGTGTCCTCTTAGTGTAGACACAAACAACTTGTAGTTGCGATTTATCATGGATATCGGGTAGGAAGAGGAGTGTAATAATGGATCAATTGTCCACTGACTGAGCGCTTGGTTAAACAGCTCATATTATATTATGTTCATCTCATTCCCACCACTTCTCATATCTTCACAGGTAAACCACCTGACCCAGGAGACGTGCACTACAATTTCCTCTGGATAGTTTCCTTTATTAATTTATATACCTCTTATTGCTCCAATGGCACACCTAAGATCATTTGGATCCATGTGAGGGGCAGGTAATGATCTAGATGTTGTTTTGCAACTGCAGTTGTTGTCAGTGATTGTACAGGATTTATCAGCAATCAGATGTAGGCACCCCAGTTCGGTTATGGTATGGTCATTTGGTCAGTGAAGATTCCAAGATTGGTTTGGAGGAATGCTTTCACGTAGAATGCTAGTGAAGCTTCCCATAAATGTGTTAATCATGTAGCTAATGTTGCTAAGACTAGTATAGTCATGTTGGATCACTGAGACTTGTATAATAAAGATCCTGTATGGTACAGGCAACATGGAGTATGTCTTGGTGTATGGGATTTGGTTTATTTAACATGCATATTTCATTATTAGTGAAGAATTTGTTACAGGGATTTAAAAACAGAGCACGGGGACAGTCTGTAGCTGCAGACTGGTGAGCATGGGGGGGGGGCAATACCCTGTATTCAGAAGCAGCTCCTCCCCCTTTTTTCACTTTAGTTTTGGATAAGGTGATCAGTATTATGCTGACGGGGGAGCAAAATAATGCAACTGTTTGTTTACAATCTAAATAAAGTTTTGGTTGGACTGTAGTGGTTATTGATGTTTTTAATTGTTTTCTTTTTAACTGTGTGGAACATTCTGTTAAGGTTTCATTGAGATTTTATTCAAAAATGGTGGCATTGCAATCTGTGTCATTGTTTTGTTCAGGGAATTAAGGGAAAAATAAAGTTTGCTATACATACTTATTTGTCATTGATCCCCTGACAAAGAAAGTGGTGGTGGGGGGTGTGGCAGGCTGTTTATGACTAGGTATGGGCAAGAGGGCACAGGAGTTATTGCTTTTCCTCACTACCCTATTTTAGTTGCATCTCAACAGGGAAGTTGGTGGGCAAAGTAATAAGAACTGATTTAAGGCAAGGCTGGAGCCAGGTTCCGCCTTTCAGTACTGGCAACTTTGAAACCCTCTCTCCCTCATTTATGAAATTAGTGGGTGCAGGGGCAATGTCCCTTTGGTTCTGGATAAAGGGACTGGTGTTATGTGGTCCTATATGGAAGATTTGCAAGTGAGTGTCTGGTTGTCACACTGCTGATTGTACTGACAGGCGAGCAAACTAAAAGATCTGTTTGTTTACAGTGTAAATAAAGTTTCAGTTGAACTAAAATGGTTATTGATGTTTCTAATTGTTTTCTCACTAATTGTGTGGAACATTCTGTTAGGGTATCATTGAGAATTTATTCAATACATGGTCACATTACAATGTGTCAGTATTTTGTACAGAAGATTGGGGGAAGTTTGCATATGACTCAATCAAGTTTCAGATTTTTCTATTAATAATATTTAATATGAATGTACTTTGCGTTTAATATACTAACATTTTTTTTTCTTTAACTGGGACTTTAGAGAAAATAGTGATCTGTGAAATTTTCTTTCATTAATTTTGTAGATTCATTTGTATTTTTTTATGTTATTTTATGACAAAGAAAAAAAAAACTTTTAAAAGTAGAATATATTTTTCTGAGAGTTTTGGATATTCAGACACAAGAAGAAAATGCAAGGAAATGCCAATTTACTTCAGTAAATAAGTAAGCTGAAATGCCACATTACATATTTTATAGCATTCAGGTAGTTCAAGTTCAATACTTTTACAAGTATTTCCCAGAAAAGTGGAACAACATTAGTCTTGTTTATTGTACAACTTAGCCTTAGCTAACTGCTGCAGAAGCAGTAAATCTTTTGAACTTGTGTTAACCTCCATAATCTATTTAACAACTGCATAATCTATTTATCAGCAATCCTAGAGAGAAAACATAATACAGAGACGTTGCAAAGTCATACCAGATGCTGGAACTATTTTCTCAATTTACCTCTTAACTGTATGCCTCAGTAAGTTCTGTGTTACATAATAATTACCAGCAGCACAATCTGGGAGAGATAGAGCCTTATAGAGTCTATGACATGGCTAATTAGAAAATAATGTATGGTCCATTTCTTGTAATCCCAGTTATCTTTGTGATTTCTGTGGAAAGGATTCAAAGAACTAATCTGAGTATGTTAAGCTTGACAAGTAACTACTTGAATGAGATGAAATGCTATGGGGAAAGCAGACTGTCTTCGCAAAGAAAAATGTTCCACAAGGATTTAATTCATGAAAGAGAGGAAAATATGCTGCAAAATATGAAGTAGCAAGTCCGTTTTAGTAGCCTATTGTATCAAAATGTGAAGATACATCAGAGATAAACCCATGCCACTTCTAAAATAGGCTTCACACAGATATGGTTGCAGGTATTGCAGAATGCAAGTACAGCAAATAGGTTCAGAGGTTCATATATGTTTAGCAGGTTATAGGCAGTCTGGGATCAGAGGATGCCTTGTAGGCTAAGCATAGCTTAACACCCAGCAGTCTGCAAACAACTGAGTACAAGAACAGGGCTTTGAGACTGTCTGCATAGGACATTTTCTTTTTACTCCCTGTATTCTTTTTGTCAGGAATTTCTGTGATCTTGCAAGCTGTTGCAGTGTCTAGCCAGATACATGCTAATTGGTACATTGTGCTCAATGACTGGTCTGATGAGATCCAGTTAAAGTTAAACAAAACCTTCCTTGGACCTGTATTATATGCACGTTTGTATAAGTTGTGCAACCCAGAATGGTTTTCTACACCACATTAGACATGTGGTGGTCCAACGTCAGGTTGCTATCAATATGCATTCCTACATACCTGACCGCTAGGTCTACTTTTAGGGGTGTATAAGTTCCAGAGGTATATGTCTTTCCAATGGGTACTCTTGTGCATTTTCCACATTGATTTTTAGTCTGTGGTTCTGGCATTAGTTGTTTGTCTGTCTTAGGCAGCCTGGAATAGTATCTGTCTTTAGGGGATTCAATGACCACACCTAGTTTGCAGTCATCTGCAGACTTGGTCAGCCAGAGGCCCTTGATATTTGCCTTGACTTCAGAGAAGTAGATGCCAAAAAGGGAGTCCCAGCACTGATCCCTATGGGAGTCCACTAGTAACTAGCTCATGTTGGAGGTTGATTCTCCAATACGTATGTACTATACATGTTCAGAATCAGCCTTTTGTATGGAATGCAAGGGAGAAGGAGTCGGATAAACCTAGGTGCATCAAAATGTTATGTATTCTACTGTGAAATGGTTCAAAGGTTATACACAGCCACTTCCCAAGCCCAAGGCAAAAAATATATATATACATTTATCTATATATATATATATATATATATAGCAAAGAGATGTCACACACTTGACAGAACAATACATTATGGCAGCATCATAGCAAACAAGAGGACACCCTTAGACAAAGCATGATGTGCAAGTGAAGCAAAATGACACAAGTACAAAGCAAATATTATGGCTCATTATTAGCATAACACTACATAATTACATTTGCATGGGAGAAAAAGAAAAGACTGTTTTTCTTTTGGTGCTAGAGTTAGTCATCACTGTTTTTAAAGTCTGCCAGAAAAAGGTGAATTTTGTGATACCTGTATAAGGAAAAGGGAAATGTTTGTTTATCCAGGCCTGTGCAAACAAACAGCCAAATTAGTAGCAGTCACTCAGAGTTCTGTGAAGTATGTAGTTGCTGATACATCTCAGAGTATTTTGGAAGATGGTTTCTCCAGAGTTAAAGACCATTGTGGAGAAGGATCATTCACATTTCATATTACATAAGTCTGTTTAAGGTGAATGTACCATTTACTTGGATGATTTTGTATGTGTGTAGCGGGTTTGCGTGCTGATATAGGGCAGTGCACATTGCAGAACTGGTTTTGAGTAACAGCACTAAGAACTAAATTGCCCTCTCAGTAACAGATACAGAGGGATAATCGGTACATGAAGGCCTAATGTTTAACTCTGAGCATGTCAGTTAACCAGACAGACATTCTCAATTGTCCCAGAAAACAGGTTTGTGCTTATTGGGCTTGACAAGTTTCATAGCAGACTGTTAAAATGTATAATTTGTTAGCTGCAGTCTATATCTGTTTGAAGAGAAATTAAGGTTAGGTCATGTTTTATATAAGGTAAGAATATATTTTTTATAAGATATTTTTGAGATTTATGCATTAATAATTTAGAAACATTATAGATCAGCTTTAGTTCATAAGTTCATAGGTAAGTAATAGGCTAACTACCCTTGTGGACCATTTTAAGTCTAGACAGTTTCCTTTCTTGCACTTAAATTAACATATCCTATTTGATTAGAGATTGTCCTTACCCATTTCATAGTCAATAATTATATATTACCCTTAATGAAAATAACTGAGATCATGCCATAGATAATTTGAGGGACTCTTGCATGGGATAAAGCATTTAGGAACTACCTCTGTCCATTAGTACGTGGAGCAGTCATGGAGTAAATGTTCTATTTTCCATCCGTAAATCCAAGTATCCCTTAAATATGGACAGGGATAAACTTTGTTTTATGTGGATGGGGAGTCTGTTCCAGATTAACAGTATCATCTATACAATATCCCTGTCCCTTCAAACCATTTTGTTGATGTTGCAGAAAAGATTTATATCCATAGACTGAGTATTTCTGATGTCATTTGACATGATGATATGCAGTAAATCCATCAGTATTAGATCAGAGGATGCCTTGTATGCCAGATTCAGACCACCTCTTAGCAGTCTGTAGGATACCTAGAGTGTAGTGACAGGGTTTTGAATCAGCCCATGTTGAACATGTTGTTTAGGCCTTGCATCCATTTAGTAAGGTATCTCTCTGGGGTGGTTCACCTGTTACATGTGCACTTTCTTGGTGACATAATCAGTGTATGAAACAAGTTCATGAAAGGTCAAATCAAACTTTCACATATGTAATTTCTTAATAATTGGTGACAACATATTCAGAGAGATCTTTAATGAGCAGACACGGCCAGCTTTAGGCATAGGCAAACTAGGCGACTTCAAAACAGGCAAAACAGCAAACTTTAAAATATACCAAAAAGACGAAAACTGAGGAACAGCACCCAAAAATAGACCAAGTAATTATTCCAGTAGACCAAATGTTTATTCCGGTTAAGCGCTTTTTGTTTGACAGAATTGCAAACTTCTTCAGACATTCAAAAATTCGATCTACCAAGCATTTAAATATAAAAAACAATTAACCACACATTTAATTGACAAGAACATTTAAAGGAGAATATACATTTAAAATATTTTCAAACACCACTCACTAACTAACGAAAACCTTCCTTAATAATGGTCGACACTAGACAAGTATTACTAAAAAAGTAATATTGTAAGTTAGAATAAAATAGGGTCATTAAAATATAAAGCAAACTAAGGTCCTAAACTAGGCGACTGCCTAGGGTGCCGTAAAGGCCAGCCTCTTAAAGGGCGCAGTTTTTATTTATTTTAAATAACAAAGTTTGCTCTCTTCTCGGTGCCCTGCTGAAGTGTAACCAGAGGCTGAAACTATGGGGGAGGGGGGTGAGTGCCCTCCCACTTATAGCTGCAGGCTGGCCGGGACAGTTAAAAAAAAAAAAAACGTTACTTCGTGGTTCGACAGTCTGCTGTAAGGAGGAACGTGCGTGCGTCAAGAAATGTCAGCATTGTCGGTGAACTGATTTTCAGGGAGTTGAGGCTCGAGGAATTAGTGCTTGAATGGTAAAACTACAAGAAAAATATCTTTAAATATACTAACACTGCTATACAACAAGGATCTCAAGTCTTCCAAGAATACTGTGAATTGTCTCCCCAAGCTTAAGACAAGACATTCCTTTTGCCTGTAATTACAAACTTCTTACCCTGCCTATCTTTACCACTTATGACATGCACAACAATACCATTCCATACATTAATGACTATCAATAACATCTACACATCACTCTAGACCTAACTATTTATCTCTCATCAAATACTGATTTCATTGTTAGAAAGTCCTTTCCCAACTAAAGCTCTGCTACAAAATCAGTCCTCTAGTCTCAACAGAATCCTGGCTTGCCCTTGTTAAAAATGTTCTACTTCCAAAAAGTTGTTATGGCATTTGACTTCTAGTCTTCAGCTTGGTATGTAATATCCAAAGATTGCAAATAACCGAGAAAATAATTTGCAGATTTGCTCTGATGACAGATTCATGGGCACATCACTGTGCTGTACTAAAGAAACTAAACTGGCTACCTAAGACAGCAAGATCTAATTTCTTATTAGGTATACTAATATGCAAAGTATTAAATTAAGGTTACTAACCACTACTGAGAATAGAGCTGCCAATAATAGAAAAGGTCTACACTCTTAAGAGATTTCCAAGAAAACATTCTAATCTTAAGCAGACTCCATCTAAAACTACCATAGGGGAAAAAAAAAACATTTTCAGACTAGACCATGCAGTGTGGAGTAAACTTCCAACAACAGTGAAATCAGAAACTAGTCACCTGGGAGTCAAACAGGCACTGTCTGGGTTCCTACATAATGAAGCAAAATGCAAGTGTTTTAGGAATAATGATTAAAGTACATTGCATATTAGCATTTACTCTTCCTAGAATCAAGGCACCCCTGTATATAGCTCTAAACATATATGGATGCACCACTTTGCTTCATCTGTTGTGCTTTATTTCATGAATTCTCTTTATACACTATCCCTAGGGATACCTTCTCTAATTATTAAGTCTACCTCTCAACCAAATATTCATAAATCCATACATAGTTTCTGAAAATATGATATTGCATAGGCATGTTATGTCTGTATTACTGATGGACTGCTATGAAATGACTAATAGTTTTTGTATATATAGTATAATGAAATACTGTTTCAGCCATGCTATTTTATGGATATTTGTTATATTGAACCAAACTGTATCTGTGGTTCCCTTCATTACTACATTGTGGGTAAGAGAGTCATTGTGCAAAATGTTATATTCCTCTATGTCCATCTCGTATTAAAGACCCAGAAAAGGGTATTTGCACCAGTCCATGTAACTACCTATCTTGGAATACAAAATATCATGTCCTCCAACTTTTTTGCCTTTTATTTCATCCCTGATAGTGTAATGGGGGGGGGGATTCTTCATTTTTGATGTTAGGTTTGAGATACATTTCTTATAGAACAAGGAAGTCTCGGGAGTTATGAGTTGGAGGTCAGTCAACTTATTGCCTCTGCTTCTGATGCTAATATTATAGAGAGAGAGAGATAGAACTGGCTCTCTTTTGATGTTTTGGGGGAAGGGAAAATGGGGCTATATCACTTGACTGAAAGACCAATTCAGGGAATACCTATTTATCAACCCCTATTCAGTGAACATCCTTTTATCAAACACACAAATCAATCAACTTTTTCCCAAGACACTGAGTTACTTTTGGCCAACATGTGGAAATTTGCCCTTTTCCCACTGTAATGTGATCTCAGTGTTAGTATATAAAATTGGGAAGGGTGGCATCGCCCCCTGTTTGGTGGGTTTGTTATACTGTGGTGTGTATCGCTCAGTATGTTGGCCTACTAAATTAGTGCCCTGCGAAAACATTCACTGATTTGATTGATAAAAAGGTAGTTCACTGAATAGGGGTCGATGAATAGGTATTTGCTGAACTGGTATTTTGATCAAGTGATATACACCCAGGCGAAATTGTGGTTTCTAGAAACAAAGGACCTGGATTCTACATTTATGAAGAAAAGTATCAAAGCACAGAAGGCATTATCTTAATTTTAATTTTGAACCTTATTTAGCTGTTGTATGAGTGTGTTCTATAAGCTAAAGATTTTGGTTTATAGAAGTGAAGAAATGTAATATCATGGAGGGTGGATGAGATGGAAAAATTTGTATAGGTTTGATTTAGATGAATTTTTTGATTAGTGCAGGAGATAAGTATAATGGTAGGGGGGGGTTGATAGCAGGTAATATGAGCAAGAGCTGAGTGTAGAAAGAGTGGTAAGGATGAGTATTTTTTATAAAATAGGTGTATGTGTTCGAGAGTGAATTAGACTGGAGATGAAATAAGGTAGAATGATGTATTTATTAGGACAGGAGAGAGAAGGGATGGATCAAGGTAGGAGGCAGTCAGTAAAGGGAGTAGACCAGTTACATAGTAAAAAAAAATGGTAAAGTTTTTTTTCTAATGGTGTTAATTTGTGATATTTGCTACAATGAGTTATGAAGAAATGTATGAATGCTGCATGTTCTTAATAATGGCAAAATAATAAGAGACTTGAGAAGGTTAAGGAAGAGGATGGAATAACATGATGAAAAAGATGATGTTTTATTGGCTAGATTAAATGTTACTTTTGTATAAGGGATTGGACATGTTGCTATACAAGTAGACCCTGGGAGTAGCAGGTGTTTGGTGAAAATCTTCCCTTCCCAAACTACCAGCAGTCAATCAGTGAGTATATGCCCACAGCAAATCAGAAGAGAGGTCACAATTAGCCAATTTCACTGCTAAAATTAAAACTTTTATTAGATAAGTTAACAATCTATAATGGTAGAAATTGCAGAAGGTAGTAAAAAGAGCAGCTGCACATCTTAATACTACCCTCTCATTTAGTCACATCGCGGACAAAAAACTACAGCTCACATACTGGGCAGAGTACTTTGTTACAGAAATGTCAAAGGATGAAGTCATTATTTTAGTTACCTCATTTGATAGTTCTGGGGCACAGCAATATTACATCAGCAGGCAAGAAGGAAGTTTGGTACTACTGAGAACATTGCTTTCCTTGTTAACAACTACAACTGTCCTCTTTATAGTGGCAAGATGAGAAGGCATTAAAATTCTAATTAAACAAGTTTTAAAGACTTTTTTGAGACTTTTGGACCAATTCAGATTTATTAATATTGTGTATAAATTAACAAACAACAGCAGACCCCATTTATTATAATTTCTTGTAAGCCATATAAGATTATGATAATAAATTATATTTATATAAATAATTTTGCAATTCATACTGAAGGCTTAAAGACTTAACAAATAGGCAGAGGTGGAAACAGTTGACTGCAGCAGAGATCATATATATATATATATATATATATATATATATATATATATATATATACACACACACACACACACACACACACACACACACACACACACACACACACACACACACACACACGCACACATATATATCATGGGACTGGGTGCTAATGTGTTGTAAGAGGAAGAAATAAAATAAAATAAAGAACTCTACTTACAATAATGACCTGTTGCATAAAGTAAAGTAAGGTAATGAATATCAATGTAGCTGCTTTAACATCTGCATAGGTGACAAGAAATTAGTTATGGTAAGCTTGTGTTCATCATATAAAATGTTTTAGAATATTAAGGAATTCTTTAGAATGTTGTAGTTAACCTAATATTTTAGATGTTTGGGGAATATTTTAAGCAGAACAGCAACTGTTAATTTTTCCTCAGTAATGACTGGACTTAAATATGGCCTGCGACTTTAATAGGACATGCTAGAGGGACAGATTTATCTCCCATCAACTGCCACATCTTTGGAACAGGCTATCAATATATGTGAAACAGAGCACCTTTATGACACTGTTCAAGAGGAACCTGGACAAGTGGATGGGGCACCGTAAATTCTTATTGGGGATAGTGCCCACGACCCTCCTGGACATGGTCAGTCATCACTAAATGCAATATTAGGTATTGACTAGTACTGCTATGGTATTATATTGGGCTGAAATGGCTAGGCTTAAAATGACCTCCAGGTCGATAGCCTAGTAATCTATGATTTTATGATCCAATGGAGGGCTGTTCTAAAAGGTAGCCTTATCTGTGTATCTTAATATAATATTTTTAGAGATGTGTGTCTTCTGGAAGATTTAAAAAAAAATCTTAATAATTGTGAATAGTCATGTAGATGGGAGTATTAATATTGCAGTGCCCATTTGATTGCTAATTATTTGGTGCATTTTAAGGGCAGATAAGTGTTCTACCCTCTTAAGTATGTCCTCCTTTGTATGAGATGCTTAGCAACTATAAACTCATTGGCAGTTTAGCCATTTCCTATTGCAGTATTACCAGTTTACCAATTTTTTAATGTAATATAGGCAATTAATTCTTCAAGGGCAACAGACACTGAATTTGTAGATGAAACATTAGATGTAAAGTTGTTTGCCAGTGGCAATCTCTTCATTAGTTACGGATTTCTTTAATGTGGAATTGTTCAGATGATTTCTCTTCTGCAGAGATTGTTTGTATTGAGTGATATTGATGGATTGTAATGACAGAAGTCTCAGTAGCCTTTTATGGTTGAAATTTTCTGAAATGGGTAGTTTTGTCATTATTGGTTTATACATTTTGTTTCTTTGATTATTAAAAGAATGCTTAAAACTACAAATTTAAAACACATTCTAACAAGTGGTGCTGTATTACATAAGAAATATAATTTAATGCAATCAGGAAGTTGAATCAAAGAACAAATACATGTATGCATGGCCGTAAAAATGTGTGCAAGGAGTCTGTTTTTAAAACAGCCCAAATGTAAACTTAATCCTCCACTGACCAGATGCATTTTCTATAAATATGGGTTTTCATGCAATTTCAGTGGCAGACAATTTTACTGTTCATGCTAAGCCTGTTTTCATTGCAAGATTGTATTGTTTATCAAATGGCTATCTGTGTTTGTGCTATTCTAGATTACGCTTCTGTACACAGGGAGGAGAGAGGTTGCTATTCTACTTTCCTGAGCAGTAAGGTTTGCTCACCTACCCAGAGTAAATTAAACTGTTTAGATTAACCTAAGCAACCCTTTGAACCAAGGCAAATAGGCTTCTATTTTCTGAAGACATGACTTTTATAGTAAAGTATGTGTGATGGAGCAATAGATAAAGCATTTTTATTAAAGGAAATTTCCATCTTCATTTGCAGTTTAAACTATATTACAAGGTATCCTTTCTTCTATCCATTTAAATAATTAAAGGAAATGACTGGACTGCTTTCTTGGGGAATGAATGACTGGAGTGGCTTTTTTGGGGAGTGACCTACCTGTGGGCATGGCTCGTAGGGGTGTTTCATGAGTATGACATGGGTGAGGCTTAAGGGTTGCCGGAGCACTACTTTGCCTAGGTCGCCATATCAGCTAAGGCCGGCCCTGTGAGCAGAGGTATTATCTGGGAAACTCCAAGAGTAGAACCAAACAAAATTATGTTTGCGTTTTGATGGTAGTTGTAATCTTGCAGTTATAGAAACTGAAAATGCTTCACTTACTGCCTCTCATTCATCCTTCCTCCTTCTTCTCTTTGCATCTCTCACACTTCCTCTCCTTTCTACTCCTCTTCCCTCTGCATGCCTCTCACCATTTCTTTGTTTTCTCCCCATGTTATCCTTTGCTGCAACTATTCTTAATTGCCTCTTCTAATGTCTTCATGCCTCACTATATAATGATTAGGTGCTATTCCAGAAGTTTAAATGAACTTAGTTATTATGGCTACATCTTCTCCAAAAAGCTCTGCTAAGTATAATTACATTTTTCTATCCATGTTTTGACATTGTGAAAACAGTACATGAACATGTAGCATATTTTTGCATCTGTAAATATTTATATGTATTTAGCATATCTTTGTATCTGTAAATATGGTTTGTTAATTTCTTATGTGATCCTATTCACCCAGGCTATGCCTGCAAATGGTCCATCGAGATCAGTGTACTCTGGTAAACAAATATAACTAACTAAATAAATAAATAAATAAAACAATTGCCAAAATCATCCTAGAACGTAGTTGTATCTTTGCAACATCATCTCTGTAAAAGTGTCATCTATAAGACAATTTATACATTGATGGTAGGTGAGACTGAGTAGTCAATAGCTTCAAACATACTTTTTAGTCAAACAAGTAATGGTACTTGAGAGTTTTCTTTTATGACTTTCTTTTAAAGTAGTTCCTAAGGACTAGTAAATAGGCAAAGGTGCTTTGACAAGGTCTGAAACCATGTCATTTATGTACAAGTAAACCCTATTTTGTAATAAGCAGATGGTTATCGTTATCAATAGAACTTTCTATCAATTAGGTTATTAACATATAATGTAGAGACTGGCCAACAGTCAATTACCTCTTTAAGACTGAGGACTTTTGGTAAGCAAGAATAATTGCTTCTTTCTAGGCATTTTGGAACTTTATTTTCTATAAGTGATACGTTTAAGATCTATGTCAAATGCATTCTCTAAACCAGGCATTACAAGGTGGCTTGAATATTGCTGATGTCACATAAGGGCTTTTACTGTAAGTTTAATGTGGATTTTTTTTAAAAGGAAAGAAAAACATAATTTTAATGAAAAATCAGTTGTTTCTATGTCAGTCAAATTAGTGAGACATGAGATATTAACTGTAAAAGAAAGGGGGGAGGCTTATATAAAGTAGTAACAGTGTGCTTGCGCTCAGGCTGAAGCAATTAGTAATGATAAATGAATGATAAACATGGAAAAGGGAGTCTTCTAAGCTCCTCTTCTAATGATTTTGATTTCCTGCTGTCCTGATATAAATTGCTGCTGGTTTCTAACTCAGGAAACCTCCAGAACTATCAGTATAAAACCAAAGTAAAACTCAGACCAAAACCAGGATTAAAACTATCAGTATACTTAAGGAGCCTCTCATTTGCTAATGGTAGCCACTATCATTCTTACCTTTATGTAAGAATTTACAGGTTTTCCTATGTTTATCTCTTGTCTGAGTTGGGATCTGTGGTCAAAAATTAGTTAAATATTAAAAAACAAGTTACATGTTAAATTAAAAAAAAATGAATTGCATGCACTAACTTCTCTTGAGTATCCTAGCTATAATAGCAAATTTCATTTTTTACTAGCATAAGTAATGACTCACTGCTAACTCTGATCTGCAATGCAAGAAAAAACTATGATTTACTTCTACATTTATTAAACTGAAAGGCAGAAAATATCTTTAAAACACAGAAAAAGAGAATATTCCAGAAATAAAAAGATTTGTCACAGAGACTGTAAGGAAACAGTTATAAATCCGAGAAAATAAGAGAAAAAGCATATTTTTAACATTGTTTTAAACAAATTGTCATCACTTTGCCAAAATGTGACATTTTGAACTCAGATGTTCACATAACACCTATGTACCACCACCATCAAACTATAACTCTGAAGTTGTACAACTCAAAATTATCCAAAGTATGATTTATGAAACTGACTGCAAAATGACACTTAAAAGAAAAAAAGCACAATGGCATAAAATATTTCGGCAGAAAAATTCATGAAATGACTTGTGAAGTCTCCACTCTGGGCCAGTAATCAAGGAGCCTCAATCCTCACTACTGCCACTGGAGAGGGACATACACTTGGAACAAAAATGGATACACCCAGTGTTTCTAGATGCAGTTCTCTGCATCAAGCTTAATTTCCCCTAAGACCACACAGGGAACAAAGTCAGTCTGGGGATTGGGTCCTCTCTCTCTCCCTAGATCCCCAATGACTCCCCACTGGCACAGCTGTAGGGTTGAATCATCAGCCAAGTGATCAATCCAAGTTCTCCAGCACCCTCTCTGTGAAGCCTGTGCTTTATGTCCCTGCTCCAAGCAGGTGACACACACACACACACACACACACACACACACACACACACACACACACACACACACACACACACACTCTCTTTGAGATTTTATTTTTGCACACACACATACATACCTGGGAAAGTCTGGCACAGATTTACTAGTTATGCCCCTTTCTGCCCAGACTATAAGGTAGTTACACTGTCACCAGACACCCCAAAGCCAGCTACTTTTAGGCTGTTGCCAGGGTACCCAATTATACTGAAATTAATATTAATACAAATGGTAGTTTGACCAACAGCAAGGCCTTCATGAGTGACCAGAGCTGTCAACAAATATATATAAGTACTCTCACAGATTAAAATATTCTCTAAAAAAGCCACAATAAAAAAAAATAAATATATTTAATAATAAATAAGAAAAACATGAGAATACTAAAAATCTATTTACAATAAACATCAGAATTTCAGTCACAGGAAATATTAAAAATAACACAGGTGGACAGGTTCACACAGTTACAGAAAAAATACTTAACTAATCTCATTATATTTTCCTGACTGATCTAAAGAATTATTATTCCCTGATTACTTACTAGAGCAAGGCACGATGAGGTAGATGAGGGGTCTTTCTTTGTCAGGTTCCAAAAACAGAGTGTTCTGAGACTTTAGTCTCACTTAGTACTAAAATATCATTTTTAGTGATGGATTACAGAATGACATCACATACATCTGGTCATCTGGCTTCCAGTTCCCATTTTACCCCCTTAGTTAGAAGCTATCAGGATTTAGCACATATGTGTCTATAATACACTCACACACAGAGCCTTGCTAAGATCTGCTGCAGCTCCTGGAAGTTATAAAATCATAAAGCACATCCATTCTTTCAGAGTAGCAATTAGTTCACTGCTAGAGACAATGCAGCTGGATTTCAGTACAGACCTTTTGTCTCTGGCTGCATTGATAACTGTAAAAATATAATCTTTATGGTCTAAATTAAGTAATTTAATGTCTTACTATTTTTCAAAGTCAGGTGGATTGAGATTAACATCTTCTCTTCTAGTATCCTCTGTTACAATATATACATTTCAACATTTACAATAATACATGTACATTTCTTCCTCTGTCCAGCAAGATACACTGTTGATACATTTTTAATACAAGCAACTTTACAAATAAAGTTTCAACACAAGCATCTGTATAAACCATTTTGCTAGTCAAATAACATATAATTCTTTACTAAATTCCAGCTAGCATGCTAGCATATGTTACACATCCACAGCTGTACTTCTGGCATAGCTGACAGTACCTCACATCATCACATGACTAGCCTGAAAACTACATAAAATAATTCAATAAAGTTAAAAGTTATAAAATGCACAGCTAATTAATTAAACTAGGCAGCAAAGACCAACTCCAGTGGCATAGTGGGATAAAGCCCAAACTGTAGCCTTAAGCAATGGAGATTCAATTAGTGGTTCAGAAAAATGACAGAACTAGCAGGGACTGGCAGGGCCCATCGGGGGGGGGGGTAGTAGAGGGGATCCAAACATATACTGCTTTGATCTGTTGGAGGTGAAGCAATGGGTAAGTGGGTGGCCTAGTGGCAAGCATTATTCTTACTAAGGTAACAACTAGTATTAGCCTCATTACAGGTGTATTTAAGGATCCACATGCATAAAGAAGGTATTGTGGACCTCCGATGTGATGCGACTCTCATAACCCCCCACCAGGCATGGAGTTGCATCATTATAAATTTCCTTGTTGATGGGATACCTCATTGGTGGGATGTCAATGTGGGCCCACACCTAGTTGAGGGAAGAAATTGCTATGACTAACTGGGAGGAGGTATGCTAGCTTTCACACATGGGGATGTAAAGCACGCAGGAAAAAAAACAGGCAACACAGTCTTTAACATTATTTTCCACAAATGCTCATAACTCTACAAGACTTAACATCTTCAGCTGAAGTTTTCAAGACATCATATATTGACTGGTACCAACAGACCTGTGACACTAATTTTATGTAACTCATATCCAAAGTGTGACTTATGAAATTAAATGCAAAATGACATAAGTAAACAGAAGTGAGCAATAACTTGTAGGAATTTGACAGGAGAGTGGCTAGAATGACCACCCTGAAACATTCACATGAAAACTGCATTTAGTTAACAAGTTATAACAATGCAGAACAATTTTTGTAGCAATACATGAAGAAACATCTAATTATCATACATAAAATATTAAATATAATGTGATGGTACAGGCAAGTGCCAGCATAGCCAGCTGGAGTTTTGCAAAGAATGATATGTCCTTTGAATATCAAACTGATTTATACAAGATGCTTGTGTTAGAAATGTATTAGAACTGTATGTCATTTGTATATTGAACTGCTTTGTATAGATTTTGTGCTGAAAATGTACTTGTGAGGTTTGCTTGTGTTAAAATGTATCAACAGGGCACCATGCTTTAATGAAAATAAATGTACATGTATTATTGCAACTGAATTAAATGTATATGTTTTAATAGATGGCATCAGGACAGCAAAGGTTAACTTTAAAAAAATAAGTGAAATGTAAATAAACTGTTAAACCAATAAAATGTCACCCCACAGTGCTGAATAGGACCAGAGATGATAGGACTGGGAAAGATCATTTGCCCATTAGCTCAGTGAAAAGTGTGGAGACCCCAGGCACTGCCATAAATATTTGAATGTGTATTGTGGCTGACTGTGTTAAATTCCTGTCTCAGCTTCAAAGAGGAATACTGTGAGAACCTAGAGTCAGGTGATCAGATGAGGTAATTCAGCTAGCTTTCTTGGAAATTATATTTTGGATATTAAAAAGAGAAATCTGTGGATATAGTCTATTCTGTTGGGGAAGCCTGACTAGAAAGACCCTCAATCATAGCATCTTGCCTTGTGGTAGTAAGCAACTTAACTTGAAAACAGTAAAATTATTTTAGATTCAGTCAGAAATATAGTGGAGCATAATTTAGAGAGTGTTTTTCTTTACTTGTATGAGTCTGTCCATCACTGTTAATTTCAATATTTTCCGTGATTTACTGTAAACATATATTCAATATTTTCATGTTCTTTTATTATTTACTATTAAATATATTTAAAACTTTTATTGTGACTGGTCCTTATAGAAAGTACTTAACCTTTGAGAGTGCTTATATTTATTTGGTGACACTGTGTGGGCCACTCCAGAAGGCCTAGCCAGCTTGGTGAGCTGCTACAATTTGTATTAGTGTTACACAGTATAATTGGACAACCTTTGTTAAGGCCTTAGATTAGCTGATTGGGAAGTGTCTGGTGGCAATGATAACTACCTTACAGTCTGGGCAGAAGGGGGAGTAGCTAGTAAATCTGTGCCAGCCTTTCCTAGGTGTTTGTGTGTGTGTGTGTGTGTGTGTGTGTGTGTGTGTGTGTGTGTGTGTGTGTGTGTGTGTGTGTGTGTGTGTGTGTGTGTGTGTGTGTGCGTGCGCACAAATTAAATATCTCAGCATGTGTGTGTCAGCTCAGGGACACGAAGCACTGGGTTTACAGAGAGGGTACAGGAGGACTTGGCTTGGACACTTGCCTGAGGACCTAACCCTACAGATGTACCAGTGGGGAGTCTTATTGGGGAACTGGCTGGAGACATATATAGAGACATCCAGACCCCAGGTTGAGTGTGATCCCTGTGCTCTTAAGGGAAACTGTACTTGATGCAGAGAGGTCTGCATCTGGAAATGATGAGTGTATCCATTTGTATTCCAAGTGCATGCCCCTCTCCAGTGTCAGTGGTGAGGATTCAGGTTCCTTGATTACAGGCCCAGTGTGGGGATGACACATATTGGTGGCCATCACTAGAGGGAGACAGATATAGAGACATCCAGACCCCAGGCTTGTGTGTTCCCTGTGTGCTCTTAAGGGAAATTATACTTAATGCAGAAGAGGTCTGCATCTGGAAATACTGACTGTATCCATGTGTATTCCAAGTGCATGTCCCTCTCCAGAATCAGTGATAAGGATTCAGGCTTCTTGATTACTGGCCCAGACTAGGAACAACACATATTGGTGAACATCACATATTGGTAGCAGTGGTGGACATCACATATGCAATTTAAGTTCTAAAGAAAAATGCAGGCAGTTATTTTCTAACTGCAATAAGGCATATAGTGAGCATTTCCAGGGATTGTAAGTCACTCAATACCCATGGACGTTTGACAGCATCTGATCTATACAAACTCCATTGTGCCTTACTAGCTAGCTACATAAACATGGCTAGGAGCGCTGGACTTTGTAACTAATATGGCAGATTGACTTTTTTCTTGTTATCTAGTAGGCAGTGCTAATGAGAGAATGCCCACATATAGAATGGTGAGCACTACAGAAAGCATGCAGAGCTAACAAATAAGAGTACTCCGGAAACCCAGGGAAAGCCTCAGGAAGGGAGAAGTCACAAATGAAAAAAAGGGTTGCTCATGGAACCAAACAGATGAAACTATGGTTGTGACAGCAAGAGAAAGAAATTAACAGACTGAGATGGAACACAGAAACCCTGTTGACTTGTACAAGCAGGAAAAAATATTCTGGTCAGGTAAGCCCAAGAAATAAATGAGTTTTGCAAATAAAAGCTAAGAAAATATATGATCTGGAAAACAGGAATATCAGAGGGACCATGGGGATCAGTTAGCATAACTGTTAGAGTCACAGACATAGAGTTAAACAAATATATTAAAAAGGAACTTTTTTAGCATACCAGATTTCCAAGCATCTAAGTAAAGAGATGTGCAGAATATACAGAGTATGTATAAGGAGACAGACCAGTGAGAAACTGATACAGAATTTTTCGTTTACTATATTATTTTTTCATCAAGGACTAGCACTGAAGGCAGAATATATAAACATGCCTCAAAGATAATAAATTTAACACACCATTTCAGTGAACTCCATAATGAAAGAAAAGAAAACCAGAATCTCAGAACTAGGTTGTGAAGACTGGGGAAAACCTAAACGAATCTATATCCTGCAAGGTTGTGATGGCATAGCAGTGGAAGAAAACGGAGTTTATTTCCCCTGCACAAGTCATACAATTTATAAGAATCATGGAAAAAAAGGCTTACTTAACAAATCTATGTCCCAGAGCAGCCTTGCTGTGCTGGTGGCGCAAAGCCCTGACTATGATCCAGATGACCCGGATTAAATTAGTGACTATAGCTCCTAATCACACATGCAAAGAAGGATAGGCATGCATACCCATGCATACCCTTGGAGGTGAGGGAAATAGGTTGGAGGGAGGCAGTTCCTCCAGGGTTTTGGATGAGGCTAGAACATAAAGACAAAGTTGGGTTTGAGGGTGGGCTTGCTGAATTGAGGGTCTTTTCAGAGTCTACCATAAGCACGCATCCTGAGCAGTATCTCACTGCCTGTCCAGCATAGCAAAGACACCATGACACAATGGGCATGGTTAGAGCCACAAACTCAAAAGGTCAGCACCCTTGATTTACTGGATATACAAATATCAGTCACACACACATGTAAAAAAAGAAAAAATATATATATGTGTGTGTATATATACATATATATATATATATATATATATATATATATATATATATATATATAAATATATATGTATGTATATATATATATATATATATATATATATATATATATATATATATATATATAAATATATATGTGTATATATATATATATATATATATATATATATATATATATATATATATATATATATATATATATATATATATATAGTTCCCCTTTATAATCTCGAAATACTGAAATCTCGAATTTCAGTATCCTGAGACCATAAAGGCGAAATTTCAAAATAGCAAAAGTGCGTAAGTGCGAATCTGAATATCTCAAATCTGCACTTATGCATTTACACTACATTACGTGAAATACTTGCCTGTGATGGTGTCCGGAATTTAAGGTGAGTGAGTGTATGTGAGTGTTTTTGTAATTTGTACATGTGGGTTAGGGTAGGGAGGTGGAAGTATGAGTGTGAGTGTTGTATGTGTTGGTGTTTGTGTGATGTGTGTGTGTGTGTGTGTGTGTGTGTGTGTGTGTGTGTGTGTGTGTGTGTGTGTGTGTGTGTGCGCGCGAGGGATTGTAGAATGTCTAGGTGTGAGGTTTTTTTTTCTGTTTGTGCGATCTCGGAGTTGGTATATATAAGTAGGGGGGGTGTGGGGGTGCA
>NC_056735.1:1790816274-1790843774 GCF_019279795.1 Protopterus annectens | reverse complement strand
GAATAAAGTTGTTTATACCTTAGAATTTGTAGGAATAAGATGCATATTTTTGTGCATGTTGGGGGGCAGAGGTGGAAGCCTGACTTTTTCAACCTACACTCAAGTCTCTCACGTTTGAAAAACTAAGATTGTGGTAAAAACAATGTATTATAACTAATATATAACTGCTTTTGTCTTCTAAAAAGTATAAAAGGTAAATTTAGCTTTTTAACCAAGTGACTGTCCTGGCAAGCAAAGAGAGAATAGGGGTATTAAAGAGGTTTTTAAGTACAACATCCACAGTTTAACTATGGTGTGAGATTCTCTCCTAACTGTTAGTAAATGTATCATGTTTTATCCATCAGTTCCACCTTGAGCAATATAGTGTAATATTCTGCATTTTGAAGATGGAAAGTACAAGCCCAAGACAATACCACTATAGAAGTTGTCCCACATACTAAATTACTAGGCATTATTATAGATGAAAACCTTAACTTTCACCTACACATAAACAATAACATCCAAAAAACACCAAAAACTTGGTATGCTCTACAGGCACCAACACTTTCTTAGACTCTCTACTAGACAAACCCTTGCAACTACCTTTTTATTACCCTGTCTCCTTTATGGTGCCCCTCTCCTCACTAATATCCAAAATTCTACAAAATCCAAACTTATGTGTTACAACAGAATAGCAAAATTTGCAAGCAAGGCCAAATTCTCATCCCACCACTGTAAGTCACTGAAACAATTAGGGTGGCTGGAACTCCCCCAGCATCTCTCATTCACCCAACTAACTACTATGCACAAAATAATCTACAGACTCACAGACTGTCCTGCTCTCTCAACTCTACTTGCCAAATACCATTCCAGCATCTAAGATCTGAAAATCATCTACTTCTAAAAGTAAATAAGCCCACCTTACTCGCTGGTCAAATCCTCTATTCCTTCACCATCGCCAAACTATGGAACTCACTTCCACCTTCTATAAGAAACACAGGCAGCACCACCAGCTTCAAACAAATGCTGAAAAATCATCTCAACTCTTCCTGGCTATGTTCCTCCTCAAAGTATGTTTTTTAATTTAATATATTTGATTTTTAGATTAGAAAAACTTTTTAACATGTACATTCGTGTATATATTTGCAAACACTTTTTGCGTGTAATACATATTTTTTTGTAACAGCATCAAAGCCTGTATGGCAATGTATTACTTTAAAATGAATAGCAGAGTTAATTAGATGTAATTAACACAATGATTGCTATTAATATATAAGAGGAAATGTTGGTTGAGAATTTTTGTTCTGAAGAAGCTTTGTTATTGTAACAAGGAGAAAGCACGCTCAACTTTAAATTGTGCTGTCTGTTTTTATTGTCGTTGAAGTCGATGGTGGATCTGTATGTCTTTGGAATAAAATTGGATTATATTTCGTGACAGTTCCTGTTTTTCTGCCTTGGTTTGTGGTTTTCGTGGTTTTGTTGTTTCACTTTTTGAACTTCCTATGTTCCTGCTCTATAACCTAACCTCTTCACTCTCCTTATATGATTAGTAAACTCCTATGTCTTTTGCTACTAGTGACTGATGATACTTTCTCCATATTTATTTTTATCTTCACTTGTTGATACTGGTACAATAATACTGATTAATATATCTCTGTTCATAAAACTCTGACTGAATTCATTGAATTCTGCTTTAATGTATATTTTCTGTATATATTACTGTAATCAACCTAACTAGATTCCTGCTTTTATGTATATATTCTGTATATGTTGCTATATTTACTATCTGTAACACTGTTTCTGCTTCTGTACTAATTAATGTTTATATTTTTTCTGTATCTCGTTGGAGCTTTTCTTCCCGGGCCTCCACTGAAAATGGGCTCTTTTAGGCCCAGTGGACTTTCCTGGTAAAAATATGAAATAAATAAATAACTATGGGTGCAGTTTCTTTATTTCTTTTGCATGTTGGTGTTCTGGCATACTATGGTATTCATGATGCTGTTAAGCCTACTCTTACATGTATTGTTTGACACTGACTGGATTGATTTTTTTTTTCAATTGGAGGAGGGTCGCTTATCTTGCCCATCTGATGCTATGGACATTTGGGACTTAAGTTGTTTCTTCCAAGAGTCTCTAATGTTTAAAGCACTAGATATATGTGGTAAAGCAAGTGTAAAACAACATTTTAACCATGCTCTGAGCTCCCTCCCTAGTTGTTAGTAAATGTTCTACATTTTGCCCATTTGTTCTACCCTAGGTAGTATAGTGTTCTTTATTTTTAAGATGGAAAGTTGACTATGGCTGCAGTTTCTTTAAATGTTTTGTTTGCGTGCTATGGATATTATGGTAATGTTAAACCATAATAAACTGTCTGAAAAATAAATCAATCTCAACTTAAGAATTTAAGGATATGTAGTTTTAATTATCATATTCAATAAAACTGCAAATTCTTAAAGTCTTCGCCTGAAACTTGTTCATAGTTATAACAGCATCCAGGAAACTATAACTGTATCATTTAAAATCCTGCACATCCAAAAATGAATCCTAGAATGTGTTTTTGTTTGCTTTTTACAAAATGTTCCTGATTTTGCTTTGAATATTTGCCCTGTACCTTATATTTTTGATTTTCTGGGAAGTCAGTCATTATTACAGATGGACAGTAATGCCAGTCATTAAAGTTTTATTCTACTTATTTTTCAAAAATATGCATATTTATGCAAAACTTGTTCTATTAACTTTTCTTTTTTTCTAAAAAATACAAAACATGTTCTATTAACTTTTTAAGTGAATTAGAGTAATATTAAAAATTGTTCCCGATTTTAGCCCCCCCCCCCCCGGGCTTTGTCCAGAATTTTTGACTAAATAATTTGTTAGCTGCCATGCTGCCTCAAAACATTAAGATCTAAATTATTTCTATTGGTGTTATTTCAGCAAATGCTGTTGCATTTGCTTGGTACAGTTTTTGTTTTTCAATGTTTTCTTTGGAGGAGGCTGGAAAACAAATGAGCTTGCAGTATCAGCAGATACTATGCTGTCCTTTGGTGCATAAGATTGGGGAGCCTAATCACATGCCAAGTACTTGAATTGATTTTTGCAATACTGACACTGTAGTGCAGGATGGGTGGGAGGGAGCTGCTGTTCTTTGGATGAGATGTTAAACTGAGACACCATCTGCCTCTGTTGGTTGTAGTTCAGATGTATGGAAAAGATTCCATGGCACTTATTAAAAAGTGTAAGAAAAATTCCCTGGCATCCTAGCTAAAATTCTCTTAGTCAGTATGAATACCACCTCAGGGTCTCCCCTGAAAAGAGGCCACTGGCCTGCTAGGACTAATCCAGTCAAAAAAAGTATGTTATCATATGAATATCGTTAATATATCACAATGGACCTGCTGTTGTAAAGTAATCTCAGATTTTTATAAAATCCACTTAAAGCCACCTCTATATGAACCTCACTAGAGATAAAGAAGTCATTCCTTTTTAAAGTCCGTGCAGATGGAAAAATAGTGTGTCACAGGCACCTTGCACCATTTAAGAATTACTGTGATTTCTGTTCTCAGAGCAGTTCTTACCCCTTTAATAGTAGCTGTACATGCTCAACAAAATAAACTAGATGAAATTCATGTAGGTTTCTTATTTTTAGTCCAAGTGCTGACAGATCCTCTCCCACCTTCTTCCTGAAGTTTCAGAACTATCATTGTAATCCAGGAGTTGATAACTGACTACTCTTGCTTCAAATTCAAAGAATCTATTAACAGACTTTTAAATTATTTTGCTATTCACCAATATAAGATATGAGCTGTATCCTGAACACTGGAAAAATTTGCTTTTTTTTTTAACATTTTAGCACAAGCACAGAGCAAAATATAAGTCCACATTTTTGTTCTTGAATTTGGGTTAATGATATTTTATCTCTTTCTACTGATGCACATATGTCTTTGTCGGTTTGCTATCATGTCGACGTGCATTTGCACGGCTATGAAGTATTTGAACATCAGATGTTCGAATACTTCATATTACGGCAGGTGACATGAGTGAAGGTTTGCATTGCGAATGAACTGTGCATTCGCAATTCTAACTTTCGGTCATGGAAGGGGATTGCAGTACAGTGCGGTTAGGGAAATGCATCCCTTTCCTCACTGTAGTGCGATCTCGGAGTTGGAATATTAAGTTAGGGGGGGTATGGGGGGCACATAACTGCATAACTGTGTGTTCGGTTAGGTAGGTAGGTGATTATGGGAAGGGTGGGCGTGCTGTGTATCGCCGTAAATGTCGCAAGCGACATTTTCGACAATACACCCTTGTTTTCGAGTTTACTATCATTCGAAAATGTTCATTTTCGATGTATAAATTTGAAAATAAAGACATTATTTATTTTTACTTTCGAATTTATGATAGTAAACCGTCTTTGTCATACCTCTCAACTGTCCAGATTTTCACAGAATGTCCAGATGTTTCCCTCATATTTTTGGACTGTTCCTCATAAAATTTGAGGTGTTCTGGATTTTGTGGCAAATCGGTGAGGACTCAATTCACTTAATAATGACAGGCATTTGAGTTTCAGATTTCATATCTAATAAGTATCTAGTAAGTAATTGCTATGTTAAATTAATCTCTATGCAATCCAATGTAACTACTGTTTGTTTATTTTAACTGTGGAGCTTTTCTCCCCGGGCCTCTGCTGAAAATGGACCTACGTCCAGTCGGACACTCCTGGTCAACAAATGTAAATAAATAAATAATATCCTAAAGGAAATGTGTGTTAACACAAGATCTTTTATTCTAGTAACTTTCTATGTTTATAAGAGAAATATTAAAAATGTGTCCCCATTTCCGGGGCTTTGTCCCCAATTATTTTTGGGTTTGTCTATTTTTTTTGTACTAAGATGTTGAGAGCTTCAGTCTTTATGCATAATATTTCCCCCACATCTTTTGTCTTGGTTACTAGTGCCTTGACTTACACTGTTGAGTATCAACACTTCATCCAAACCATAACCTTTGAATATGACAAATTAATAGTTTTTCTTTGTTATGAACATTACCCAAGATTGTTAAGAAAATGGCATTGACATTTTTTTGTAGGGAAAAGGGCTTTAATTTTTAACTGGATTTTGGGTGGGCTAAAAGTAACACATATTCTGTACTTTATTGGTTTGGTGTTTTGCTGTTTTTTTCCCTACATGTCCTATGTGTCCCACCAGCTACCTATTGTGCCCCTGTTGTGCCCTGGCAAGAAAAGGAACCTGGGGCTACCACTTGGTGAGAGGGGTGCTGGGAGACTTGCCTCCTGCAAAAAGTTATGCTTTTTAATTATTTTATTCAGTTTTTCATGCTCCAAGATTGTTTCTCAGTGTATGTGAACAAGCAGGTTGATATTCCTGTTTTCACTGTATGGTGGTTGTGTTTGGAATGTCAAAATAAATGTGAATGCCGCCCAAAGCACATATAAACATATATATAAATATAACTATATATATATATATATATATATATATATATAAAAACTATATATATATATGTATATATATATATATATATATATATATATATATATATATCTACGTAACACATGCACACACACACACACACACACACACACACACACACACACACACACACACACACACACACCATACACATATATACATGTATATATGGATACATATTGATTCATCAACAACTCTTTCAAGCACCAGTCAATAGAAAAAACTGTTGAAACAACTTTTGTCAAAATTTACGTTAAGTTATTTGAAGGGGGTAAGTCCCCCAGCAGCTACCATGTGAGGGGAAACCCCCACAGACAACAAACTTAAATATACCTATTACAATGTTGCCCAACAGTGAAGAAAAAAATCCATTGTGCGTGAAAGCTGGCTTGCTCAAATTTCTTCACACATTACTCACTGAAAAAGCTGTTGACCACATAACAGCATCTATGCATCTATAGCTATCTATCTTTATATATATATATATATATATATATATATATATATATAGTATAATATGATATAAATATAAATCGGCAGATAAATGTATGAACGGGTCCCTATTAAAAGATTGAATGCACAAAAGTTTGAACCACACAACACTGACAGGAAAGATTGAAAACCTGGAAACATAAAGATGAGACTTCTAATGGGTGGGATTGTGGCACAGTGAGGATTGGCTGTAGCTCATTTCCCCACTGTGGTATGATCTTGGAGTTGGCATATACTATTAGTAGGGGGTATGGGGGGTGCAGGGGATCTTGCCACTTAGTTTGCTGTCCTGTTTGAGCTTTCGTGTTTTTGATCTTCATAGCATGATGTTGTGTGATTTGCTCTTTTGAGCATTCAGTCTTTTAATAAGCCTAATTTTAATAAGACTTATTGGGGAAGCCACAAATATTTGTAGTGTAGACACCATCATTCTTGTCTCATCATGGAGTGAGTGGAGAGAAAATCTTAGTGAAATGAAAGGTGCAGGGGTGGCGCAGTCTGACACAAAAGACTACATATAGAAAATATATGATGAAAGCAGAAAACATTGATAGAGAATATTGCCCAGAGAGACCCAGAAATCAGCCATCAAGAAAGGTAATGGAACTCTTTAGGTCTCAGGGGATTCAAGGTACTTTAACACTAGCTCATTGGAATGGCAGAGAGAAAGATGGACCTCAAGCAAGTGGCCAGAAATTGTTAGCTCTTCAGAGGATGAAGGCAATAGAAAGACAGCAGTTCAGAAGAAAAAGATGGAGTAAATTGGAGAATCAGTGGGTGGAAAACTTTAAGATGGGCAGCAGAAGAATATAAAAGAGGTCGACTTGTTGGTTAAAAAGATGTTAGGGACGATGAATGAGTAGTGAACTATGAAGGGTGTACATATACTCACAGAACCTTTAAACATAAAGCAAAATTATCCACCTGATTTTATTTCCTATATATCCTTTAGATCACATGCAAAACCAAGGTCCCATCTGCCTGAGATGGGGTAGCTCATATGGATATAAAAGATCCTACAGCCTTTATCAGAAAGAGAATTGGCCTTTATTATTATTTACATATATACAATTATTTAATAGTCACACAATAACATATTTATATGTGTGTATTTTACATTTATAAGTAAGCTTATTTATTTTCCTTTTATTTATCTCCATCATTTAACCAACAAAAGCAGAATTGCAGTTTCCTCATAATTATTTCAGTTTCTTGCTTTTAACTGCATACCTCCCCACGCCTCAACCTACATAAAAAGTACATTCACTTTTTAACAATACTCATTTTTCATTCTTGTCCTTCCATAATACCATATATTATAATTTCTTTATTCACTACTTTTATTTCTTCCTTTCTGCAAGAAATCTTACTTCTTTCGTGAATCTTCTTTTCACTCTACAACATTAGGCTCTTAACCTTGAATTATCTTCTGTTTCTCCTTTCTCCCATTCCACTTTACTTTGTGTTCTAACTGAGTATGCTTCTCAGCTCATAAGTATATTTTTTGGCACTTTTTAACTGTTCAGGGTTGAATTAAACAATAATTGAATTCAGTTCAGAATACAGTTTAAATAAATTGCTTTAATATTGCTACACACTCGTGTGCTAGCTTGCATTGCACTTGAATTGTTTTAGTGCTGTTTTAGCTGCTTTTCTGTAACAAAAAATAAATTCTAAGCTTGTTTCCTGCCTTTCCTGAAACTAGTCTAGTCCAGTTACAGATTTGCTGTATCCAGGACTGTTTGTAAGCTTCTGAGCCTCCCAAGCCCTTCTGTGTTGGTTGGAAGCCTTCTAGCTTATCAGTGGGAGTGGTAAGCACTAGGTAGCCGATCTATCACAAGAGTGGTTTCTGGCCCAGAAATTGTAGTTTATTAGCAATTTGGGCAGTTTTTCTATCTCTTTCAACTTTCTGGTCTAAAAAGCCTGCATTTGTTCTTGCTTTCCACCTTTCCTGTAGCTAGTCTAGTCCAGATACAGTTTTGCTGTATCCAGGACTGTTTGTAAGCTTCTGAGCTCCCCCAAGCCTTTCTGTGTTGAGGGAAGCCTTCTAGCTTATCAGTGGGAGTGGTAAGCACTAAGTAGCCTATCAACCACAAGAGGAGTAGTTTCTGGCTCAGAAATTGTAGTTTATAGGCCGTTTGAGCACTTTTTCCATATCCTTAAACTTTCTGGTTTAAAAGCCCACATCTGTGCTTATTTCCCACCTTTCCTATAACTAGTCTAGTCCAGATACATATTTGCTGTATCCAAGACTGTTTGTAAGCTTCTGAGCCCCCCAAGCCTCTTTGTGTTGGAGGGAAGCCTTCTAGCTTGTCAGTGGGAGTGATAAGCATTAGGTAGCCTATCTACCACAAGAGGAGCTGTTTCTCACTCAGACATTATAGTTTATTGGCCGTTTGAACAGTTTTTTTCCATTTCCTTCAACTTTCTGGTCTAAAAGCCTACATTTGTGCTTTTCCCGCCTTTCCTGTAATTAGTCTAGTCCAGATACAGATTTGCTGTATCCAGGACTGTATGCAAGCTTCTGAGCCCCTCAAGTCATTCTGTGTAGATGGAAGCCTTCTATCTTATCAGTGGGAGTGGTAAGCACTAGGTAGCGTATCTACCACAAGAGGAGTGGTTTCTGGCCCAGAAATTGTAGTGTATTGGCTGTCTGAGCACTTTTTTTTCCATCTCCTTCAACTTTCTGGCTTAAAAGCCCACATTTGCGCTTGTTTCCCATCTTTCCTATAACTAATCTAGTCCAGATACAGATTTGCTGTATCCAAGATTGTTTGTAAGCTTCTGAGCCCTCCAAGCCTCTCTGTGTTGGAGGGAAGCCTTCTAGCTTGTCAGTGGGAGTGGTAAGCACTAGGTAGCCTATGTACCACAAGAGGAGTGGTTTCTGGCCCAGAAATTGTAGTTTATTGGCCATTTTGGCAGTTTTTCCCATCTTCTTCAACGTTGTGGTCTAAAAGCCTGCATTTGCACTTTTTCCGTCTTTCCTGTAATTAGTCTAGTCCAGAAACAGATTTGCTGTATCCAGGACTGTTTGTAAGCTTCTGAGAGGTGCCAAAGTCTGCTCTTCAAATTTTCCCTTAGATCTGCTTGTTCTCTCCTCTCCTGCACTATTACTAGCTTATTAATCTAGCACTTTACCATACCAGACTTCTTGTAGCAATTATTATAGCATACAAAAGTGCTACCAGCACCAAATGTTCTACAAGGAAACAGCTCCAGTACTTATTATTAATGCCCACCCCTCCATGCATGTCTAAAGGTCAGTTCCCTGTGCTTTCCCCTGTTAATCTGGTGAACGTGGGCTTCCTGAGGCAATGTAGCAACTGCCTCATGTACACTGACAACCCTCTCCTCTTACCTCCCAACACTCAGACTTGCAAGAGATGCATTTATATATCCAAACTGGAAACCACACACTCTCCAGCCAAGACCGGAATAGCTGGTCAAGAGGAGAAGATCAACACTTGCACTATACCACATGGAACACTTAGCCCTCCAGAACACACACCAGCACTTCCTTCACATAAAAACACAAACCACACATCCACCTTTGTGGAGGCTGTCAATAAAAATCTGCCCAAACAGCAGAGACCTCCAAAGCAGTAATGCACTCGACCACCACAACACAACACTAATCACGAGACACATAAATCTCCTAAACAGTGTGCCACTCAACCAAAGCCCCTAATGCAAAATAGCATGCCCAGCACACTAGTCATAGGTGACTTGATAGCGAGGCACACTGATGTCCCACTCACTAGGTTAAATAAGGCGAAAGTAACAGAGAGCTGCCTGTCAGGTGCCAAGATCAGCCATATAACGCACGGACTCAGGTCCCTTAACAAGTACAAATATGACTCTGTCATTGTACAAGTGGGTGTACCCCCCTGGACTACACTGCAAGAAACATGGAGGAGCTCTCAGATTATGTAGCCCAGGTGGGTATGACCCTAGCCCTGAGCAGCATCCTACCATCACCCAGAAAGATACCACAGTACAAGCAGAAAATGATTGATTTCAACAACTGGCTAAGTTTGCCATGTCATTCTAAGGGGATCCAGTATCTGTCTGCCTGGGATGAAATGATTGACAGACCTTGATGCTTTGCCAGAGATGGTCTGCATCTGTCACCCCTGGGCTTCCAGATACTGGCCAAGGCTCGTGGCACCCCTATAGTGTCTTTTTAGGTGGTGTTCCAAAGACCAAATTACCACCGCAACAGCTACAAACAAATGCAATCTGAGGGTCATGCTGCTCAATGCTAGAAGTCTAAATCTCAAAATGCAGTCGCTTGAAGCACTCCTTAAAATGGAGAACATCAACATCTGTGCTGTAACAGAAACCTGGTTTAAGGCAGCAGAAAGCACCCATGCACTACCAGGCTATAACGCATTCCACACCTTTCGGCCCCAGAATTTGGACCGAAGCTCCAAAGGTGGTGGTGCTTCCATATTCATAAAGGATGCGCACACCTCCAGACTAGTAGCCCAACATAATGCATCAGAGATACTTCAGGTGCAGTTAAAATTGGGTAAAACAGCGATTCAGGTCATAGCCTGTTATAGGTCCCCAACCATGTCCCAAGACACTCACTCTATGTCCCTATGCTCCCTGGAGAATATTAAGGTCCAACCTAACACACTCATACTGGGAGACTTCAACTATCCCTCCATTAACTTGGGAAAACTACTCATGTACCAATATACTTACCCAGTGTTTCCTGGAATTCATTAATTCCAATGCCCTGGACTAGCTCATTCTTACCCACCACTAGAGATAACAACATCCTTGACCTGGTCATGACTAACATGGGCGACCGTTGCTCTACACCAACAGTCAACTCCTCCCTGGTTAGAACCGACCACAAACTAATCACCTTGGAAATCCACATCCACCCCCCCACCCCACCCCCCGCAAAGGTAACCACCATGAAAATCTTCTTCAAAGCTAACTATGGGCTCCTAAGAACAGAGGTGGCTAACTTCACGGCACCAATGCAAATGGAGAATAGTTGCATGACTGCTGAATCATACACCAAATGCACTGTACGAACACATACACAAATGCATGGATCTCGCCATATCCAATAGAACCAAGATGCTGTCCTCCAAAAAAAGGAAGCCAATCTGGTGGTCCCCTGCTATAAACAAACTCTGCAACAGAAGAAGGAAACTGATGCAGAATAAGGTGAAGTCCCAAGACTGGAAGAACCTCCCTTATCAGCCTCAACAAAAAGTTGAGATCCATCATCAAATCCTCTAAAGCTAGCCATGAAAACAAAATTGCAGCAGATAGCAAAGACAATCACAAGGCCTTCTATAGTTATGTAAAGAACCTCCACGGCAATACCCAGATTTGCTCTGAGCTACTGCATAATGGCACTTCCTATACTGAGCCAACAAATATTGTCAATATACTGGCTGATAGATTCAGTGCCAACTTTTCCCCTCCCCCAACAAAGGACCAATCACAATACCAGTAGATTTCCAGCCACCCACCTGCAGCACAGGTTAAAACAGCACTGTCCAAGGCCAAGAATACAGCTTTTATGGGACCTGACAATATTCCTAGCTGTGTTCTACATGAACTACGTAGTGAACTGGCACCTCACCTGTGTGCCCTGTTCAATCACAGCCTCATCTCAAGCTTTGTCCCTACCAAATGGCACACTGCTATTGTCATCCCTCTCCACAAAGGAGGAGCGACTACAGACCCTGGGAACTATCGCCCCATTAGACTGACAAGTCTGATATGCAAAGCTATGGAATGTATCATCATGGACCTAATAAACAAGGATATAGGGAATCTCCAAACTTTGGATCCCACACAGTTTGGTTTTGTGAAAGGTAGATCATGCCTGCTCAACCTGGTCAACTTTGAGTCAGTCATCAGAGTTGCGGATGAAGGCAAGGTGGTTCATACAGCCTACCTTGATCTGGCCAAGGCCTTTGATACCATTCCCCACTCAGGAATCATAGAAAAACTCAGTAAGCTAGACATCAACCCCTATATCACTAGGTGGGTTGCAAACTGACTCACAGATAGAACCCACAGTATGAAAGTAGCTGACTCCAAGTCAGACTGCTGACCAGTCACAAGTGGAGTACCACAGGGATCGGTCCTGGGTCCTCTCCTGTTTTGTATCTACTTCTCAGAAGTCCAGTCCAACAAGAAGGGACTCTGGCTGAAGAAGTTCACAGACGATTGCAAGTTGGGAGCCATTATTAACTCCCCAAGTGATGTTGACATCCTACAGAAAGGCCTCACTGAGACCAACGACTGGTGTCAGAACCATGACCTTAAGCTCAATGGCAAAAACATATGTCGTCATATCCTTTGGGAAAAACCTGGTTCCCATGAACTACCACATCAATGGTAATCCACTGAACACAGAAGGCATTATAAGAGATCTGGGAACACAGGTTAAAAGCAACCTCTCTTTTGACCACCACACTGCCACTGTGGTCAGAAAGTACTTTTATGTGGCACATCTCATTACTAAGGGTTTTGCATCCAGGAAGAGAGAAGTCATTGACTCCCTCTACTCTTCCCTCATTAGGCCAGTCATCAGTACAATGCCCCATTTGGCATGTACCTCACTAGACACCTACAAGAACTGGAGCGGCCACAAAATTACCTCACATAGAGGATCCTAGGCCTTAAACACTTTTCTTATATGGACAGACTAAAAAAACTCCGAACTGTTCTCTGTCTCATATCGCCTACTTAGAGGCGATCTCTGCTTGACTTATAAAGCCATGCCTGACCCAGCTCTGTTAAAAATGCTACATCTAAAGAAATCCCAATTCCTCCACACCACATGCTCCAGAGACCTCAACCTCATTACCACAATCAACAAAACATGCTGGAGGGACAGGTTCATAACCCAGCGACTGCCCATGTTATGGAATAGACTTCCCATACATGTCAAACAGAGCACCTCACTGGCCCTCTTCAAGAGAAATCTTTATGAGTGGATGGGAAATAGAAACTTCACCCCAGGGATCACTCCAGTGGATCTACTCGACAGAGGTACTGGAAACTAAGGTGGGGTGGCACATTGCCAGGGTAATCCCATGGGCTAGGCTTGTAAAGGCTCCAGGGCCATTAGCCTAGTACATACCTATGAACCTATAAACCTGTAAGGAATGCTTAGTCTAAAGATTCTTCCTCCCTACATAGCTTTTCTTCATGCTGCATATTATTTATCATTTCATTGACAGGTAGTCTTCCAAATGAAAGTTTTAAATCGATCTTTTCTCTTTTTAATGTTATCCTTATTTTTTTTCTCTTTTTTTCTCATCGCTGTGTCAAATACACATTTTTATAATTCTATTATACCTTTCCTTTTTGTCTTTTTCCAGTACCTTCCAGTCTATTTTCTATTTTCTTATCTTATTATAATATTCTTTTTGATTGATCATTCTTCAATATGTTCCTTTCTTTTTGTTCCTTTCCTTTGGAAAACTTCACTATCCTGTAAAACTAATATCTGCCCTACTACTGCTTCCTTCTTATTTCCTGTTGTGGCCATTACCCAAAATAAATGTAAAGAACTTATTTTCAAAACATCTTTCCAATGTCTGTGTCATATATACACCTCTTTTAATATCTTAACCCCCCCCCAAAAAAGGACAAATTCACGAAATATGCTTTCTTCATGAAAGTCAAATCATACATTATTGTTATGTCTTGAAAGTCAAACATTTCAGCACTCTTGTTGTTTCCTGTAGTTCAGTAAAAATCTCTTTCCATTACTTTACTATAACTTTATCGCCTCTAAATCTTGTCTAACATTTCAGTTTTTTCATATTAAAATACCTACTAATCACATACCGCTACCCTTTACTTTTCTCCTCACTAGTGTTCATCCCTACTCTTACTAATATACCTAATTCTTGTATCACATCTCTTTCCCACTCTCAGCTTTAATAGTAATAGGCAAAAACATTGCACAATTGCTCACTAAAAGGCATTTATGTCTACCATCCCTAAAAAAAGCATATCTTTGCTTCCATCATTCCTTCATTTGTCCCATCGTCCCTTGTACCCCATGCATTACCAAACCAATAAAATTGTACTTAATAGATATAATTTTTAATCTCTTTCTCAGTTTTTATTTTCTTTTCTCTCCAGATGTTCACTATAGGCTTTATCCATGAACATTAAATCAAAAGGTGCTTCAACAAAGTATTAGTTTAAGGGTGTGCACACTTATGCAACCAGTTTATTGTACGTTTTTTATTTTTTATATTTTTCCCCTAACAGATTTCTTTGTTTTTCAATTGAATTGTACAGGTTATAGGTCACATTTAAGGTGGGAAAAATTTTGAAATGATTTATTATGGTCTCATTTTTTAAATCACAAAAACCTGGCATTTTAACAGGGGTGTGCACACTTTTTATATCTATAGATATATATATATGTATATATATATATATACATATATATATATATATATATATATATATATATATATATATATATATATATATATATATACACACATATATATATATATATATATATATATATATATATATATATATATATATATATGGGTCTACCTGACATGGTCGACAGTTCATATGATCGACACTCATTTGGTCGACAGTTCATTTGGTCGATAAGCAGATTTGCCCCCTTCCCCAATGTTGTGCAACCCTGGAGTTGATATATATAGTTAGGGGGGTATGGGGGGCACAGCCCCCCATGTTGCGGGGTGTGGGGGGTGAAGCCCCCCATCTAAAATGCTTGTCGATCAAATGAACTGTCGACCAATTAAACTGTCGACCATATGAACTGTCGACCATGTCAGGTAGACCCATATATATATATATATATATATATATATATATATCACAGATGTCTATTATTCTAACCTTTTTCTTCTTCTTCTTCCATAATTATTGTACTAATCTGCTGCATATCATATATTCTTTTCCTTTCCCATCATTTAACTTTCCATCTAACATCTAACATTTCTACCAAATGTAGTCTTTTCTCATCTCTATTTCCTTATAAAATTCATAAGCAATGCCATTCTCACTCAGTACTATATCTGCTTACCCGACTGCTTTGGTTTTATTCAATTCTTGTAATGTTATCCTGTTTTCGAACTCTTTCTTTAATATCCTATTTATTTTCTGTAGTTTTCACTTTTCTTCTCCCTTGTGTGTTCATTTGCATACACATTTTCTAAATGCTTTTCTATTTCTTTTATTAGGCCTTCTTTTGTTCTTATGATATCTCTTTACTCATCTTCTGTTTCCAGTATTATACTTCATTGTATTATAGTTTCGTTTCCCCAAAAAAAGAGATCTATATCCTCTCTTCTGACCTTTTTTGTTATCAAAGCATCCAATATCATCTGTTTGATCACAGTAACTCTTCTCTTTCTTTAATTGTCCTATCATTCTTCTATTGCACATGCATATTGACTTGTTTTCTTTTCCTTTTCTCCTTCTAAATACATTGTCTTGTATTTCTGTGTATGGCTAACCTCGTCACTCTGTCCATTTCCTGTAAAACACATTCATTCGGTCGTGCTCTTTCATTTTTTTTCCAGATTTCTTTCCCCATCACCTTCAGTGTCCTACGAATGCCTGGCAATCTTGCTCCCTTTAATTATTTTATCACATTATTTTCTTCAGACTTTGACAATACTGGTAAGCGATGAGAAAACACCATAATGGACCTCCCGCTTTGTACTTCCTTTAAATCTCGATTGCATATTAAGACATATATTTCCATTCTTAGTGTCTGTCTTATGTAATTGAACTCTCTTTCCTTTCTCAGACTCATCTAAAAGTCATGCACTATATTCTAGCATACTCATCCATCTCCACCCATTTTCTTTTTACCTCTTTATTTCCTGGCAATTAACACCTCTATATTGTCTCCTACATACTTCATTAATAATTTAAACAAGTACTTTGTTTCCTTTAAATCTGTACTTCCATAGACTGTTACTGTTCTTATCACCCTCCCCCTTATAAAACAATCATTATATAATAATCAACAGCCATTCTTCTGTTTTCACTGTTGTCATATCACTTATCTTCACTTCAAATGTTCTTGTCAATATTGTAGTTCCTGAACATGTCTCATCCTTCATTTTGCATAAAACTTACCTCACCCATTTTTTGTAACTCGCACCCTTTCTTGTTCTGTCATTGTTCTGTCAACAAAAAAAAAAAAAACTTTTGTCTAACAGACGTATGGTATTATCCATCATATTTCTGTACTAGTTTAACAGATATAGTATTTTGATAGCATTCTCTACACTGTTCACAAACAAGGAAATGACTGAAATATTAGCTGCTTTCTTCTTTTTTCCTTCCCCTTCTTTTTTTGTATCTTTTTCTCAGCAATTTATTTTTCTCTTTCCTTTGCCCTTACATTCTTCTTTAGTCTGCAGTACTTCATAGTTATTGATTTGTTCTATCTCATTTTGTTTTAAAAAATCCTTATCTTCACTTAAGTCACTTCCAGAATTGTTTTCTTTTCCCTCCTGCCACGTAACGTTTTCTTCATGTAATACAGGCTAGCCTTCACTTTCTAACACATTCCTGTTTTCTTGTTTAATTATATCATCATCATTTTATTTTATTTTATTTATTGCTGTTTGATAACTGGGTAAGATGACTGGTCATCAAACCCATTACAGCAAAAACCTATATCACATGTTAAGTAGACATTAATATATTTGTATGGAGTACATGTAGAAGAAGCTTTGGACTCAACACATAATAGTATTATGTGCAGTCATAACAAAAACAACATAGAAGCAACAACAACATACATCCAGTCTGTTTCACAATAAAACATTTTGGGAATGTATCATTCCAAAATTTTTCATCAAGTGACCACTAGTCACAGGGATTGCATCTTCTTTTATTGCACTTACTTATTAAATGGTCTTCTGACCGGCAATGATAAAATATTTTGGGCTAACTTGCATATCATACTGACACTTTACCTTTTCAGTATTAATACTGCAATGCACATGTTTAACATTATTTTGTGGCTCCATCAAAGTCCCCTAAATATCCCACATGGCATTCCACATTACCCTGTCATCATTCATTTTCTTAACAGAATGATCATGTTTTAATACATCCTTAAAACACATTGGGTACCATTCTCAGGTAGAAAGATAGACGTGATAAAAGCAATGTGCAGTATTAGATCCGACCAGGCTCTATCATGCACTGTCACAAATAAACTAAAAATCTCAGCACAGGCAGAAAAAACTTAGAAGATACGCAGATAAACATAAAGGAAAAGTACAAAATAAGCAATTTATTGATGGCCCAAAAGACTATTATAGAGAATTGGGAAACAAGGTAAAAGGAATTGAAAGGACACCATAAAAAAGAAGAAATAGATACATTTTGGAGAAGTATTTATGAAGATCCTGTGGAACATAACAAAGATGCTTAATGGATAGAAGAAGCAAAAGAAAGAATAAGACATTTAAAGATATAGGATATGAAATGGGATGAAGTGACAGCCAGAGAGATTCAAACAAATTTAAGAAAAACCTCTAATTGGAAACCCCAGGCCCAGATGCAGTACCTAACTTTTTGTTAAAAGTATTAACATCTTTGCATGAAGATTTAGCCATGAGTAAAAACAATTTATATGCACACTCCGAACAGACATCATCCTGGCTAACAACAGGAAAACAGTGTTCCTACTTAAGAGTGAATCTGCAAGCTGCCCTAAAAATTATAGACCAACAACTTCTGATAATATATAAACTATACACTGGAATTTATGTTGACAGAGTTTATAGGCATTTAGAAGAAAACACAATTATGGCAGTAGAACAAAAGGGCAATAAAAGAAAGTCATATGGAACAAAGGATCATTTCATGTTAAACAAAGTCATAATGGAGAAATGTAAAAAGGGGAAGAATCTAAGCATGGCATGGATTGACTACAAAGAAGCATTTGACATTATCCCACATTCATGGATAAAAGAGTATTTAAAAACACTGATCAACTCCATTACAGCGACCATGAAACAGTGCAGACCACTTTGCAATTAAGCCATGATAAAGGAGAAATTATTATCCCAGGGATAACAATTTAACGGGGGGTATTCCAGGGTGACTCTCTGTCACTGCTGCTATTCTGTCTTGCTCTTAACCCATTAAGCTGTCTACTTAACAGTTTAGGCCATGGCAATAATTTGGCTCGTAGAAAAAAACAAAGTCAAAAGACTTCTCATCTTCTGTTTGTCGATGATTTAAAACTGTATAGCTCATCAGATGAGGAACTGAAACTACAACTGCAAGTTGTCAAAACTTTTTCAGATGACATAAGAATGTCATTTGGTCTTGATAAATGCGCAAAAGCAACCTTTAAAGCAGGAAAACTCCATCACCAGGAAAACATCAGGTTGGGACAAGAAAGTGATATAAAAGAACTTGAGCAAGAGGGAGTGTGTAAATATTTGGGAATTGATTAAAGGATCATCAATAAAACATGAACAAATGTGGATAAAACTTAGTAAGGAATACTTTAGAAGACTTAAAATAAATCCTGAAAACAGTGTTGATATCTAGGAACAAAATCCAAGCTATAAACAAATTTACTCTTCCTATCCTGACTTACAGTTTTGGAGTGATTGACTGGCCCCAAAATGTGTTGCATATATTAGATAGGAAAACAAGGATGCTTCATGCTCACCAAATTATTTATAAAAATCAGTACATACCAAGATTATATAATCCCCATTCCAAAGGGTGGATGGGCCTCCTTGAAACTGATTACATGTATAAGATCTGCAATGATGGGACTCCACGCATATCTGCTAACCTCATAAGACCCAAACGTAGTGAAAGTTTTGAAACATGGCGAGAATAAATCTAAGATGACTTCTCTGCTTAATCTAGCAGAAGTATATCAGCATCAAGCAGGAATAGAAATCAAACCAGAAATAAATAAAACTCAGGCTGCAACTGAATGTGCCAAAAAAACAAAAGAAAGAATATAAGGTGAAGGACCAGATGAGAAGGCAAGAAATGTGGAAAATGCATGAATATAGTCGCAAGCATAAGAAACTTCTGGAAGAACCTCATGTTGATCAGGAATGAATGCAGGAATGGTTAATATTGGCTGCCCAAGATAGTGCGCTACCTACATGCTGATTTACAAAGTCCATTGAACATGTGGGAGAAACACACAAATATAGGTTTTGTAAAACCAAATTGGAAACAGTTGCACACCTCGTTGCTGGTTGCAACATACTAATGGCAGAAGGACTGTATACTGAAAGCATAATAATATGGCAGGACTGTTGCACTGGGGATTGTGCAAACATTATAATATTGAAGTAGATGAAAAACACTGGAAACATGATCCACAAAGCAGCATAGAAAATAATGAAGTTTATATCACGTGGGATCATCCATTACCAACAGTTCAAAAAATAGACACGAGAAAACCAGATACAGTAGTCCATGAAAAGAAGACAAAAGTAGCATTGCTCACTGAAATCACCACACCCAGTGACTACAGTGTCTTGTCTACAGAGAGACACAGTCATAAAATATCAGGATCTGCAGGAGAAATGAGAGCAACATGGAAGAAAAATACCCAGACAGTTTCAATAGTAGTAGGAGCAATGGGCCTTACAAAAAAGAATCTATAATTGTATTTAGATATGTTACCAATACATGTAACCCTGTACAAATTGCAGAAGGAGTCATTACTGGGCACATTGCGGGTGCTGCATAGAGCACTTTTGGCTGACATCAAAGATTGAAACAATATGAATTTCATAAACTTTAAACATACTTTGACTTAGAAATGGGGTCCATTCTCATTATGGTATTAGAAACCCAAATGATTTGGAGAAATTAAAAACGTAGAATGTCCATTCCAGACTGATAGAAAAAAGTCTCTTTTTTCATAATATCTAACCGCCTCCCCCTGAAAAAAAAATACTCATGCCATTTACATTTACCCCAGTTCCCTTCAATAAACACATCGCACCAAAAAATGTTTGACAACCTTTATTAAACTTCCATAAACATAACTTTTTAATCAATATTTATTAATTACAACTGAAGTATAGTAATCACAGTATAATCCATGTAATGTTAGTCAGAACAGCGTGACGTCACTCATCCTGTCTCAGTAAGTAGTGTCCATATCGCCACTCATATATTTTACTTATGAAGCAGCATCCCACCACTCACTTCATACACTGTTTATTGAATTACACATCCAACCAAGTAAGGAGCATCCTTACTTCTGCTCACTTATTTTTATTTATCAAGCAGTCTCCAACTGCTTACTTTCCATTCACAATTCATTGAAATGAACATCCAACACCAAAGGGGGAACAGAAGAGGGCAAGTGTGTGCCTCTTTTCCACCCATAAGCCTGACCAGGCTGTTCCTCCTCCCTCTTACGAGAATGCTCAACAACCTAACCACCCATAATAATAGTGGTTAAACCAAACATCATTTGGCATATGCCATCCTCCCTAAACTAAACTGGATCCCTGTACATCAATCGTAAAAGCCCTATCATACAAGTACCAAAACCCGCCAACTGAGTAAATGGTTAAAGTAATCCAAAGATCCCTCTCTCCCTCTCCAATACTAAAATAATAATCATAACTTTGGATAACTTCCATATGATAACTAAATTCTCACTTATTCAAACTACCAATATTAACAGCTTAATGAGTCCTAGGACATTACCTGCCAAAGGCAACACCAGAACATTAAACCCAATGCCGTGTGAAACCACGCAAGGGCAATCACCTACCATCATGCCCATCTGCAGCCCTATTTTCCCACCCAATGTATATAACAATGATTAAAACGAGGTTTCCTTTCCACAGTCAATTTAAGAGCATTGCATGACAGCAACTATCCAGTATAAGCAAAAACATAATGACCATCCTAGCATTTGCTGACCTACAAACCACCTTCTGAATGACTAAAATACATCCATACCTTAAATGCCACATAAACTGCAACCCTATGAACCTCCATTTCCCAGCACCCACTCCTGCAACAAACCTATCTTGACAATAACCAAAGTCTTTCAATCTTCAAACTCTCCGCCAACCCCAACCCTTCAAACCAATGAACCACCAACCAAGATTTAGTAAGTTCACTTAGCCTTGTCATGTGTGCAAGTACAGTACTCAAAGCTAAATTCTTCTTGACCAACTGACCTGACTTACCTCGCTCCCCCGCCTGACAAATCGCCAAATTTTTTCCCACCAACCTCCTTCCCATAGACAGCTGTAACTCACATTTAACCAATCTAGCAATGTCCTACCATATACTTTACTTATAAGAGGTGCCCTAAACTCCTGCAACAATCCTTTAACCTTAATTCAACCTGACACACATTTAATATCCCCAATTGTCCCTCTGTCCAATAAGCCACAAACACCCTCCAAATTATGCTCCTCAACCCAACACCTCTCATTATGCCCCCCAACCCAACACCTCCCATAACATTTGTAAACAAATGCAAAACCCCAATGACCAAACCTATCCATCTACCCCAAGGACCATCCCAATAAATTGCTCCAAAGGTAAAACAATAGTAACATGCACCAACTTACTAACCCCCACTCAAAGCAACCTGATTAAACTGGCTGACATGCAACTTCAGTAACTCCAAAAGCTGAACAAACATCCTTAATCCACTGCTAGACCATGACGTTTCCCTCAGAGCTTTTCTTCCCATATGTTACCTATGCAGCTAGCAAGGAGTTAAAACATGGCATACATCTACAAAGAATCCCAAAACCATGCCTCACTTAAGCCTTCTAGCTCCCACATAGATAACAAAGCACCCAGTTCCTGAAATCCCAAAAGCACGCACATACCTACAATGCTTCCTGAAATCCTATCTACAAAATTCACCCAAAGCACACGTGAAATGGTCCACTATAAATTCACCCCAAGGGTGCCACCCATCTCCCTCTTGAACAAGGGCAAGTGGTGCTGCATGTAGAAGCAAGAGTTGAACCTGTCTGACTTGTAAGAACCCTGGAACTGTTAGCCTAATAACTTCCTATGATCCTATGGCTGTTGTGACTCTGCTCCACCTGTAGGAACCCCACACTCCCCATAAATAATCCCCAGTACTTTTACCCTGCCCCCAACCTACCACTTCCTCACTTGCTCCAGCACTACCCCAAACCACAGTGACTCTGATGTGCCTTAATGAACCCGAATAAAGTGGGATTACCTGTGACCTCATTGGGTGTCACTCCAGCCACCAGAGCATCTGCCCCAGAAGAATTTATTACCTTTCAACTCTGCTTGCTTCAGGCCACTGACCATTATTCACTCTGCACACTGTGCACTGCCCTCTGGGTTGTCACTGCAACAGCCTCCATCACCTTTCAGGCCTACTTCTTTTGGGCCACAGCTGAGGCCCACTCTGTGCCTCCCCACCTAGAAAAGAAAGAAAAACTTTAAATTCTCGGCACATGCATAACCAGAATTTCGTAAAAACAACATTCACCACTGTCAGAGGCTTACCTTGTCCTGCCACTACAGTTGCTCACAGGCTCCATCCTCAAGAAAATGAAACATCGGTAACTTCCCCCTTGAGCTGCTTGTTCTACAAGTGTCCCTAATGCAACCTGTACCCAGCAATAACAGCCATTAAAGCCGCCAGTATGCCATTATAAAATGTTCCACCCTTTATCCATCTGTACTACACCGCAAGTAGCAGGGTCCTCATCTTGTAGGGTCTATATTGAGTCAGCAAATGCTTAAAAAAGTGAATGCTGATTCATCAACCCTATTTTAGCGAATGCTGAAAATCCCAAACACCCGGAATAGCCAAATGTTTCTCAGGGAAAAAAATCTCTGGGCCGGTTTTGGGAGTTTGCTGTTTCCTCCACTGTGGTGCAATGTCGGAGTTGGTATATTTAAGTAGGGGGGGTGTGGGGGACATATACCCCACATGGGGGGGTGGGGGGTGAAGCCCCCCACATTAAATACTGTTTTCATTTTTTTTTTCGGAACAGCGATTTTTTTCCCTGGGAAAAAAATCACTGTTCAGAGTGTTCAGCATTTTCAGCATTCACTGAACTAGGGTCGATGAATAAGCGTTCACTTTTTTAAGCGTTCGCTTATTTAATATAGACCCCATCTTGTATATGAAGAAAAGGAAATCAGGTAAGGAAAATTAAAGCCATCCATACTTCTACCAGTACAGCAGATTACAGAGTCCATGATGGCATCCTTGTTAAAGAGGAAGCATTACCTAACATAATCCCCCAAAACATTACCAAACTCGAATAATAGTGGAAAGTGTGCACATAGTAGCGACACTTTTTTTTTTAAATATTGCTTTCAAAAACTTAGAAAGTTGACAGAAAGCCAGTGTTGCAACGAGTGTAGCATTAGCCTGAATTATTTGAAGAGTAGGAAGTCTGAAAAACTAAAATGCCTGACATTTGTAACTTCAAGCTTTAATGATTTGCCAGTAATTTGCCAACTAACCACAATTTCATGAGAAACAGACCAAAAGGAGGCCCAGCCTGGACATTCTGTGCATATCCCACATTCTTAGTAATGAATACCACGCCGCAACTAGCCAACTACAAAAGAAGATGCTGTAGCAGATAACACTTAATTTCCTTAACCCAGTCATCCAAACTTCTTAACTTTAGACATTCTGTGAAAATCTGTACCCAGGTATGGTTACTAGCACATCTTCCCCATTACCTCACAACCAACAGCACAGGCACATTTCCCTCAGTCCAAGCTCCAAACTCAATTGTACCTCAATACTAGGAATATGCCAGCATAGTTAGCTATCCTAGGACCGTCCCAATTGAAGCTGAGAATAAGCTGTTAACGTGAGAAACTTTTTACCCATGCAGCTCCACATTATGAGGGTTGGTGTTCTCATGGTTATAGCTGAAACTCCAACTCCTGTCAGTTATCTTCAGAAATTAAGCTTCCATGATTTCCTAATAAATTCCCAAAAAAAACCCACAATTTTAAGAGACAAACCAGTATGAGGAACAATTGAAACCATGCCCAAAACTGCAGACACCCTACAAACTGTCAGGCAGCCAAATCACACAGTGCTGTGCACTACCAAAAATGGACAATTCCTAAATATTATTATAAACCTATAAAGACAAAAGCAGGCTAAAGGCCCAAAACAGGGACAATTTTTAACCTACCTCTCCATTAACCAGCTTAGAAATTAGCAGATTTTCTAGTATATTGTCAGAGAGCCATGGTTTTATGAAAAAGGGAACAAAATATGAGGCAAACAGTTGGACATCCCTCACTTATCTCATAACCTCTTAGAGTAGGAAATCCAGACAAAGCCAGTATCCAGCTGAATGTCCGTCCAAAATAGGATTGCAAGTCAGGTTTTTTTTTTTATTGTATGTATGTATATGTGTGTGTATATATATGTATATATATATATATATATATATATATATATATATATATATATATATATATATATATATATCTATATGTATATATACCGAAACCCATATGGCCATATGTATAGACACAGATAGATGTATGGATATATTGATATGGGTTTCCATCAGATAGTCACAGCCTTTTTGACTGAACAGTTGTCAAGCACAGTTTATGGAGCTTGATCAGTCAAAAGTAAAGTACCAAACTTCCCTCTTCAAGGCCCATGGTAAAGGCATGCTGGTAGTCATAATAAGGCAAATGTTGTATATGCCCACCTGCAAGAACCATGTGAAAGCCAGTCTCTGAGATGTGAGGGGTTACAGATTATATTGATTTAAAATGTATCTGAGTATATAGATTCACAGGTGTTTACTGGGCTAACGATCACAAGGGCCTTTTTAAGCCTAGCCATGCATCCCTAATCTTTGACAATTTCTGATACCCTCGATGAGTGTAAGCAGGGGTTTGGGGGATGAAACATTTACACACAGGGGCCTGGGAGATGAGCCATTTACAGGTTGCCTGTGTTTATTAGAGACATAGGTGCCAAACCAGGGTTGAATTTCCTGTTCCCCATCCAATTGTCCAAGCTGCACTTGAATTGGTTTAGGGAGGAACTCTGCTTGAGGTAGTCTATGGGATACATATTTGTTTTTCCAGCAGGTCCTATTTATATCAGAGTTTAAGTCTTTAGAATGGGTAATTCTGGTGCTGTTTGTTTTCATGGATATTTAGGAGGTCCATCATCGTAGCATCTAACTATGCCCTTTATGTGAGGCATCAATCTCCCCTCAAAAGCCTGTAGGAGACAGAATACAGGAATAGGTCCTTGAGATGGTCTTCGTAGGACATGTTATGCCCTGTATTCTTTTAGTGAGGAACCTCTGTGGATGTTCCAGTTGTTGGATATGCCTGGTTAGGTACAATACCAAAGGGGGCATTGCACTCAATGATAGGTATGATGAATGCCGAATACAGTGGAAACATGACTTCCTTGGACTTAGATGCAATACCTTTGTTTATAAGTTGTACAACACATAATTATTTCCTCAATACTGTAGACATGTGATGGTCAAAGGCTAGTTTACTATCTCTGTGTGCCCCTAAATCCTTGACTACTAGGTCATCTCTAAGGGGTGTACTGTCAATATGATAGTTACCAGGTGTAGATGACTTCTTGAAGGATACTATTATGCATTTCTTGGCATTTAGTTTTAGTCCATGGCTCTAACACCATTTGTTTGTCTGTGGCAGCCCTTTCTGGGGAACATTTGTGTCAGTGTGAGATTCAGTGACAGCTCCTAATTTGCAATCATCTGCAAACTTAGTCAGCCAGAGACCACTGACATTGGCCTTGACATCAGAGAAGTAAATGCCAAAAACAGTGGTCCAAGGACTGATCCCTGAGGGACTCCATTTGTGACTGACCTCTTTGTAGAGGTGGACTCCCCAGTTCTAACTTCCTGGGTCCTGTCTGTGAGCCATTTGGCTATCCACCAGGTGACATACGAGTTTGTACCTAACCTGGTATGACACTACCAGACTCCTGCATTTTTAATTTTACTAACTCTGAGACTGCACACCAGTGTTGGTAAGGGACATTTCCCTTCATGTGTATTTCTATGCTTTTCCATGCCTGTTATACTGCATGATCCCAATGCTTCCTGCACTCACAGTTTGATTTACCAACTACCTAATATAACAGACTAAACAGAATGGAATTTGACTGATTGGCACTTGACTAACTGGGGTTAATACACGTAAGCACTAGAACCCAGTTTATCTGAATTTCCCAGTCCCCCTAAATGTATATGGATAAATGTGTTTTCCTTCAAACAATCTACTATATGTTTCATGATAGTACTGTCTCTTCACCGGTTTGCATTTCATTTAGGAATGTCACACTTTCCTCCACTAGAAACACATTAGCAGTGATTTATCTATTTCTAATGAGTTATGCAAATAGCATCTGAGGAAACCTGGAAGACAGGGTATTGCCAAGAATCACTTAATTATCAGAATTCACTAGAAATTAAATTCCATGGCATTGTGGCAAGAAACAGAAAGTATAGCAATTAGATCTTTCAAAAATACACATTTATATGCATAAAAACAGCATCTTGGACTTCCCCAGCACTAACATCATTTGTGTGGTCAGTACCCTGTTGCCTTGCCTTTCTGGAACCATTGCATCATATCTTCATCCTAGTTAATTTTATTCTGAAGAGATGCTAATTGTATTCATACAATGCAAACAAATAGTATAGTGTTCAGCTGAGCTTGTAAGATCTGGAGATTATGACCTTGTCAATCCCTGTCACAACCCTTCTGCTGTTTCTTCCTGACACCCGTCACTCTTTTCTTTATCTGATTTTGTCCTGTTTCCAGCACTGCCACCAAGATATGGTTGGGCAGGTGACCAGATTTGCCTCAGCATAACATTGTGCCTCTCTCCTCCCCACCCTTTGTCTACTACATAACATCAGTCTCTTCCCTTTACTTGCTTGTATCTTTTTCCAACTACATTTCAAGCACTGGGTAACCAAACCCACCTTCCATCATCACTAGGAAAAGGACAGAAATGTGCAAGTATTATGCCTTCATTTCTTTTTTTTTTTTGTATTCAATGATCCTTGGAGGAGTGATGGAAAGTACAAATATGGTTAAAGCAAGGCATATAGCATAAAAACTACCATATACAGTTTTTTAAAGACACATTTTATAGTTATAACTTTTGTGAAATTACCTATTTAGTTTATTTTTTTTTTTGTTTGCTAATACTTGTTATTTCTGGATTATCAGTGTGTGTCGAAGATGTACACGTGAAAGGGGGATGACTATGTACTAGATATACATGTATAGATCTCTGAATTCTGGCTATGCTCCTAAGAAGAAAATCTGATTTTAGGACTTCAGTTAATAGCATGATTTTATGGTCATCTACACCACAGCAGCTTTTCTTTTTGTGAGGAAAAAATGAAAACAAAAAAGTACATTTTATGCAGTACATTTATATGAAAAGAAGCTGTTATGGTCTACTAACAAGTCAGTCTGCCATTTTGCACAAAACATATGGCAGACTGAAAG
>NC_056735.1:1790716274-1790813774 GCF_019279795.1 Protopterus annectens | reverse complement strand
TCTTTGTCCAACCAGTGCTTCGTGTCTCTGCCAAGTTACTGACACAGCACACACACACTTTGAGATAAGTATTTATACAACTTCACAGACACTCCTCGGAAAGGCTGACACAGATTCTCCAGCTGTGCCCCTTTACCCAGACATTACAATAGTAATTACTGCCACCACCCAGTTAATAATATCAGCTACTAAAAGGCCCTTAAAAGGGTGTCCAATTATTACTGTGCAATATTAATATCCAGCGGTAATGTGACTATTCAGTCTAACGCTTATTGGAAGGGCTTAGACAGTAAACTCTATAAATATATAATGTACTCTAAAGCATAATTTATCTCTACATAAACCAGTCACAGGTAGAAGGTTTTAAAAATATTTAATAATAAATAATTAAAACACAAGACAAAACTACTACACCACAGATATATCTAAGAGTTCACAGATCACACAGAAATGTAAAATAATATAGTAGGACAGGTCTGATTTACACAGAAAAATACTTAATCTAACTTTCTAATCTTTAGCTAATCTTAGAGAAAACACAGTGCTACAATCCTACTTGCATACATAAAGAGCATAAGCAGTGCTGGGTTAGACATCCAAGATCAAAATGCTTTAAGTCTCTGTCTGAGACATAGTTTATAAAACATCACTAACAAACATGTCTCTGGGTCCTCCCCAGATTACATCATGTTGACACTTAGATTTTCCCAGTATTCATATTGCATCATCTTGACACCTGCTCTGAGTTCCCATGCTAATAGAAACTGTATTATTTAGCAAGCTAACACCCGCACAGGAAAATACAACAGTAAAAGGCATTTCACATATATACTCTCGCAATTAGTCCTTAGTAAAAACAATAGACAGAATGTCTTTAGCCAGCCTGACCAGAACCAACTTTAACGATCAAAGAATGTCATAAAATCATTTCAATTTCAAAAGACACATTTGAAAGAGTTGACTTAGTTTTTCTATACAGCAAGGGGGCAATGTTGTAACAATCTTGAAGTTCACATTTTACAGTGTTTTTCTTTCATTTAAAACACATGCCTGTGTTTTACGTTTATTTATACAAATGATAGAATTATGTATTAAATTCTATTTGACTAGGCTGGCAGCCTTCGCCTGTCTCTCCCCAATCGTCATACATGTATTCAGGTAAGTCCGTGTGTGTTAAGGGGTTTGGGTAGGGGCTGTGGTGTGTGTCAGTGTGTTTAGTTGCTGTGATGTGTGTGTGCGAGGAGAATGTAGCTTGTGTGGTGGTGTTATGTGTGTGTTTATATGTAGTGTGACCTCAGAGTGAGAATATTTAAGTAGGGAGGGTGTGGGGGGTGCAGGAGGCTTGCCCCCCTGATTTCATGTAGTAGACAGATTGTGTGCGTTTGTGTGGAGGATGGTGTGTGTGTGTGTGTGTGTGTGTGTGTGTGTGTGTGTGTGTGTGTGTGTGTGTAGTAGTACCATGAAATTCAAAACATCCGGTATTTGAGGTTCTGAATTTCGGGATTTTCAGTTTTCATTGATGTGTGGATTTGGATTCTTGAGCTCGAGAATAGTGAAATTCGAGATTTCAGTATTTCGAGCTTCTGAAGTGAATCCATATATATATATATATATATATATATATATGTGTGTGTGTGTGTGTGTGTGTGTGTGTGTAAAAATTATATATATATATATATATATATATATATATATATATATATATAAACGAATATCAGAAACACTCACCAGAAACTTGGTATGCTTTACCACCACTCCCGCTATCTCACCCCTCCACTAGGTATGTCCTCTCAACTACATACCTAATTCCTTCCCTCCTATATGGTGCCCCTCTACTCACCAACCTACAAGCTTCACTAAAGACTAAACTCTCTTCCTGTTACAATAAAATCTCCAAGTTTTCCACTTGTTACAAATCCTCTACCCACCACTGTAATGCCCTTCTCAAACAAAATTGGCTGAAGCTCCCCAATCATCTTGCCTACATCTAACTCACGCATGCCCACAAGCTTATCTTCCGTCCATCTCTCTGCCCCTCTCTAGCCAGTTCACTTAAAATGCACGTACCCAATAGACCCTTGAGATCAAATAACCAAAATCTAATTGAACTACAAAAGCCTGCATGCTCACCAGGCAAACAACTCCTATCCTTTTCTCTAGCTCGGCTTTGGAACTCCCTGCCACCTATCATCCGCACCACCCCTAACCTCTCTATCTTTAAAACCTTGCTTCATTCCAATCTCATATCCCTACGAGAATGTTCCTGCTCTGACCCTACATAACTACCTCCTAGCTACCTTTACCCACCCCCCCCTTTCTTTCCGCCCCCATTCACTTCTCTTATACCACTTATTCTTCTATCTGTCTTTTCTTACTTGACACCTAATATCTTCCTATCCCCTGTATACTCTGCTATAACTCTTATATGATACCTATACAAATCTCCCTCACATCTGTTTTAGATTTACCACTGTATGAACTAAGATATTTTGTAAATACTTAATGACATGTTGTTTTTTGCCTTTTGCTCTTGTAGGTTGTAAGCTATATTACTCATTTTTATGGTTTTTATGATTTGTCCAAATTGTATAATGTTCTTATGGAGCTTTTCTTTCTGGGACTCCATTGGAAATGGGCTTGTCTAGGCCCAATGGACTATCCTGGTAAACAAACTGTAAAATAAATAAAATAAATAATATAAAATATGCTTAACATTGAGACTCAAGCATGAATCAGTACTGCTGTAGCTCTGCTTGCTTGCTCGATCATTGTTTTTCCGTAACAAAACAGTGAATCTCTGCTTTTAGTGCCCTTCTGTAACTACATTGTGACACAGTAGGAGCAGGCAGTGTTACTACACCTTGTAAGTGTCTGTGAACTGCATTGTCCCTGTTGTGTGCTACAAGTCACTTTATTACATGCTGTACATTGCTACCTGTTTTGTACACAGGGATAATGTAATTTCTGCAGCCTCACTGTGACATTGTATCTGCCTCAGGTGTTATACTCTTCACTACTTTTTTCAGTGCACTATTCCTACACAGTATGTTTTATTTGTTTAAATCCCGCATATAGTTTTCATTTTAACTGCTTGGGAAATATAATTGCTAATAAAATACCACAGCTTTTTATCATTATTGGTCTCAAAGTGTTGAATTATGAAAGTAATTTACAAATTATTTCACAATGGCTCTGTTTTTCAGTGCAGTAATTGCAGGATGTTAATGTCTGTATATACATTTAAATATTTAATGTATCCAATATAGGGAAATGCAAAGATGAAGCATATGCCTAAGCAAAGAAGTCCCTCAGTAAAAAAAAAAGAGTATATTTATGAATGTGATACTTTCTGTTGTATTGATGCAATAGTTAACGTGCAGCATTTTGTTCCATCTATGCATAATTCAGGAACCTGTTTTTACCAATGACTATAATATCCACAGACATGTCATTTATCAGAGGAGACCTTCCAGATTCAGTATATCTGATTGCAAATAATATCATATTTTCTTCCTTAACTACACTATTGCACAATGTTACCTTCCTATTGAAGACACCTGTTGAGCAAAACATAAAACTTAGTATTGTCCTAGGACAGTACTAAGACTTGAGCTCTGTATATATTACCCATAATAACAACTTTAATGGTATTTGTATTGAGCAAAGAATGGAAAATATATTATAAAACAACACACATTCAATTTTAAGTAACCAGAGTAAATTGCAAAATAAATAAATAAAACATTTCTGCAATATGTCTTCTAAAATGTTGTATTTATGAAACATAATGAATATTAATATCATAATGGGTTCTGGAGGCATTTGCTCCAATGATTTATAACTAATTCAAAACCTTCCCCAAGACATTAAAAGAAGGCAGTAACTATAATGCTAATGCACACTTAAATACAGAGCAAAAAAAGTTTGTTGGAATAAAGGCTGCTGCTTACCTGCAGAGAAAATAAAGTAAATTAATATTTCCAACAATATTTTATTTAAGCACAATGTAATTTGCATTCCGTTTTTGTTTTGTTGTTGATCATATTAGCCTTGGTCCAAGAAGAGGGGATTTTAATAATATATTAGAAACTAGAGAATTATAGTGAAAATTATTGAACATTACAAATTAAAAAAACAGGTTTAAATGAAGGCGTGAACTTAAACCTTTATCTCAACTTAATGTGATTTTATACTTTGTAGTAGTTTGCTGTTTTGTTGTCATCATGTGATCTCAGTATTTCAGATGTGAGTTATTTTATAATATAATTCTAATGACGTCCTCACACTGAAACATAAAATGTTCATGTATACTACAGATGATGTTGTGTTTTAGAAGTGTTTTTGTATCTGTGGAGAAAATTGAATTGCACCACTGCGTTCTAAAATGCATTAATAAAAGCACATTGCAGGGTAGTCGATAATGCACTGTTTATTTGTGTATTTATCTGTTTGCCTATTTATTTCCTAGGAATGGCCTACTGAGTCAAATATCATTTCTAGAGTAGGTCCATGGACAGAAGCTCTAACAGTAATTCAACTTTGTGTCTTTTGGCTTTTCCTGTTTAGGGGTCGCCACAGCGGAACTCCGGTCCACTAATGATTGGCAGTAGATTTTTACGTGCTGGCTTGCCGGGCCTAACACACAACCTTCAACGAAGGAACGCCCATTCATGCATGTCGACACACAGAAGACGCTCTAACTGAGAATCAAACAGGCAACGTCTAACTGTGAGGCGACAACGCTACTGCAGCACCACCACCGCAGTATCTCTAACAGTAATTCAACTATACACCCAAAAACACTTGCAGATGTAGACAACAAACACAATTCTTTCATTAATTCTAAGTCAAGCACTTTTGTCTTTAAACAAGCTTCATCAGAACTGAGATCCTACACACAATTAAATAGAATTTTCAGAAAAGCATGTGATTTAAAAACACCAGTAGAAGTTAAGCCACCATTAATTTTCATTGAATTAGAAATGACTGTTGCTTGCATACTTTTCATTGTACATATTTGTTTATCAGGTAAGCCCACTGGACAAAGTTGTCCCTTTTCAGCAGTGACTCAAGACAATTGTCAAGTTAATTGACTTACTCTGAGTCATACAGTAGGCAAATGGACACAAAAATCAAACCTTTACTTGTGGCTATAGGAAATAACTTTTAACAGTCAGAACCTCAACCTTCAGCTAAAAACAAAACAATAAAATAATGCAACAAAAAAGTACAAAAAAAAGTAAATTATAATTATTGTGCTTAGATTTATGAACACATTTCATGTTTACTTCATAGGTTCATAGGTTCATAGGTAGGTACTAGGCTATCGGTCCAAGGGCCTACATAAGCCTAGCCAACAAGGTTCCCTGGCTTATGCCACCCAAGAAAGTTATTTTCCTGTGCCACTGTCGAGCAGAGACACAGAAGTGATCCCGGGGTGTATTTCCTATTTCCCATCCACTCATCAAGATTTTTTTTTTGAAGAGTGCTACTTTGCCATTTTCATGACTGTAGTGCAATCTTGATCTTGACTTAATCAATCAACCCAGAAACTTACTGACATATAATCTTATTTGCCAAGACAACTCGAAAATCTTAAAGTAATTGTCCATGTCATCTACATGTAAATGTTTCCTCCCCTCATCTAACACAAAAGAGAAAAACTTATTGAAATTATTGAGGTATTTAGAATGTTTTAAAAATGTATTAATTTTAGTCCTGATTTAGTCTTGCCTATGTAAGCCATGATAGTAACCCAATACAGACATCCTTACTATCACAGGTTAAATGATCTTTGGTACCAATACATGCCCTATAATTCTGAACAAATAAAACAGGATCCTGAATTATAAATTGACTTACAAAACTCACATTTGTGTATGTCATCATTCTTTCTTATAGGTATAACTTTATAGAAACTAGTACAAAATTCCAAATATTTTTAAAGTAGTGATTCTATTTCAAAATAAAAAAAACAGGTGAATTGCCAGTCCTGTACAATAAATCAGGATGGCCTAAAAATATGGGTTCCTATTAAATGATTGAAGATGCATTCTTTTGAATGTGTCTTGATTGAACTTGAAAGCATGAAAAGCCAAAATAGCGGACCGGCATATAACCAAATTCTTTCCCTGGGAAAGAAATTGCCTGTCGCTTCCATTATTTTGCCATTTTCATGACTGTAGTGCAATCTTGGAGTTGGTATATTTAAATAGGGAGGGTGTGGGGGGGCACAACCCCCCCACTTTATGTAATGTTTATTTATTTTTTTTTGTTTTGTGGAACAGCGATTTTTTTCCCTAAAAAAAATCGCTGTTCTAAGCATTTAAGATTGTAAGCTTTCACTTACATGGGTTTGATAAATCATTGTTCGCTTTTTAAGCATTCAGTGATTTAACATAGACCCAAAAATACATCCCAGTTTTTAAAATGACCTTGATACTTTCAGCATTTACACTATATTATACAGGAAAAGCCTTTAGTGTAATCTATTTTGTTGTTCTTTAACAAATTACCAGAGATAATATCTGCATGACAAATTAAACTTCTAGAAATTATGAATTTATGTAAGATGTTCTTGATTTTCCTCAGTTCATTAAAATATCTAAAATAAAAGATGAACTATAGTCTGTACCAAAAAATTAAGATCTAATATTTATCAAACCAGCTCTGACCTACTCAGCAAAAGATATCAAATGGAAAAACAACCCAAGTACCATTGTTGATCATAGTTAGGTGGTCTTTGTTAGCAGAGCAATTCTGTGATCAGCACCGGCTGACCCTATCCATGAGGGACATTGGTGCCATCCCCAGAGTGAATTTACAATCATCCATCCAGTCATCAAGGTTGCACTTGAAGAGGGTCATTGAGGAGCTCTGCTTCATACGGAGTGGAAGCCTATTTTAGAGAAGTGGTAATTCCTGGGAGACATATCTGTCTCTTCAGCATGTTCTGTTAACGTCACAGGCTAGGTTGAGATCCCTGAAGTGAGTTATTCTTGTCCCATTTCATTTTCAGATATCCAACAATTTCATTAGATCAGGGTCCAAGACTGCTCTGTAGGCCAGGCACAGGTCACCTGTCAGCAGTCTATATGATGCAGAGTACAGTGATAGAGCTTTCAGTCTATCCATGTATGTCATGTTTTGGAGGACCTAGATTCTCTTGGTAAGAAACCTCTGTGGTTCCTCCAAGTTGCTGCAGGTGTTTGGTGAGGTACACAAAGAAAGTAGCATTATACTCAATTAGTGGTCTGATAAGGGTCAAATACAGTGGAGCTATAACCTCCCTGGTCTTGGGTGCAATGCCCTTATTTATTGAGGTGCACAATGTAGAATGATTTTCTTACCACTACAGACACATGGTGATCAAAGTTTAGAATGCTATCAACCTGGGTTCCTAAGTCTCACATCACAGAGCTTGAGCTTAGTGGGGTGCTGTCTATATCATGGCTATCTATATCAATGGCTCTGCTGGACAGAGACACACGGAACTAATCTAAGGGGACGGCAAAAGCCAATACATTCCAGTTAGGCTTATGAATGCCTTTGGGCAGATAGCCTAGTACTTACCTATGAACCTATCATAATTTGCAGGGGCTACTTGTTTGCCAAAGGAAGATATTGAGGCTTTTTTGTGTTAAGTTTTAGTCTGTGATTTTGGCAGCAGTCATTTGTTTGCATTGGCCTTTTTTGTAATATATTAACATCATCTGGGGACTCTATGACTGCACCCAGTTTACAGTCATCTGTAAATTTGGTAAGCCACAAACCACCTATCTTAGTCTGGACTTCAGAGAAATAGATTCCAAACAGTAGAGGGCCAAGCAAAGATCCCTGTGGTACCCCACTGGTAACTGGTCTACTGGTTGGGTCTATATTATAACATCAATGTTGTAAAACTTAGAATGTTTTAATATCGAACCCACTACATCGAAGGATGAAAATAGCGAAGCCCCGGAACATCGAATTCTTACCTAGGTCAAGATTTTGGTTGGCCGTTCTGTGGCTTCACTATTTCCTCCACTCTGGTGTGATAGTTATGGGCCTTAGGGTTAGGGTGCGGGTTAAGGTAAGTGGATAGGTAGGAATGTATGTAAGGTTTAGTGTAGGGTTTGGTTTTATTAACTGTATGTGTGTTTATTGATTAGTTTGTTTGTGTATAATTTTGTAGGGTATGTGTGCGATAGCTACGGACCTTAGGGTTAGGGTGCGGGTTAAGGTAAGTGAATAGTTAGGAATGTATGTATGGTTTTGTGTAGGGTTGGGTTTTGTTAACTGTATGTTTGTTTATTAATTAGTCTGTTTGTGTATAGCTTCGTAGGGTATTTTTGCAATAGTTATGGACCTTAGGGTTAGGGTGCGGGTTAAGGTAAATGGATAGTTAGGAATGTATGTATGGTTTAGTGTAGGGCTAGAAGTAGGGTTTTGTTAAGTGTATGTGTGTGGTTTGTTTATTTTGGTGTGCTTGTGTTGTGTGTATGTTTCTTGGAACAGCAAATGTTTTCCCTGGGAAAAAAGTTGCTGTTCTGAGTGTTCAATGTTACCATATTTCGAAATTCCAAGTTCAAGCTTATGGTGTTCGATATTTTGGAATTTTGAATATATGATATAGACCCTACTGGTTGAGGTGGTCTCCCCAACTTTGACAGTGCACGTTCAGTAGGTAAGCCAGTTTGCTACCCATCTAATAATGTATGGGCTTATCCCCAGCTGAGAGAGTTTCTCTATGATGCCTGAATATTGTGTCAAAAGCCTTTGCCAAATCTAGATAAGTGGTAAGTACTGTTTTGCCCTCATCCATGACTTTGGTGACATTCTCAAAGAAGTTCACCAGGTTTAATAAGCAAGATCTGCCCTTGACAAGGCCAAATTGAGTCAGTTTGAGAGTTTGAAGGTTGCCTATGTCCTTGTGAATAAGGTCCATGATGATTCTTTCTATGGCCCTGCAGATAAAACTAGTTAGACTTATGGTCGATAGTTCCCATGGTCAGTTGATGGACCCCCTTTGAGTAAGGAGATTACTGTTGTTAATTTCCACTCTGCTGGGACAAAGCCTATTTTCAGGCTATGATTAAAGAGTGTGTCAAGTGGATCTGCTAGGTCTTGTTTTATTTTTTAGTAAGCAGTCTGGGATGCTATCTGGTCTCATAGAGGCTGTGTTTTTGGCCTTGGAGAGTGCTTGTATGACCTGTTCTTTGGAGATACTCAGTAGTGAAGTGGGTTTGGAAATGCTTTGAGGTATGACAAGTGGTGACAAGAGGGTGAAGTTATTGCCAAATCTGTCCGCTAGTAGGTTAGTAGTTTCCTCAGATTCTGTGTGAGTGGTACCATCAACTATAAGTTCAGCACACAGCTGGACATTCCCCTATAGGTTTTGGATGTAGCTAAAGAATGCCTTGTGGTTATCTTTAGCTAAGGATGCTAATTTAGACTAGTAGTTAGCATTAGAGTACCTAACAACATAACATATCTGATTTGCTTGTTGAAGCTGTGGAGCACATTCTTCCTCTTTTGAGTTTGTTCACCTCTGTTCTTGAATATCAGTTTTTTCTTTTGTTGTATAACTTATTTATACTTACAGTCCACAGGGGTAGCTTGTTCTTTTTTGGGAAGACTGGCTTTTGTTCCTGGTTGCTATAGCTCAGTCAGGGCATTTGTTTAAATGGCTATATAGTGCAGTTGTTAGTCCTCTGCATAGGAGTCATTGATGTCTATGTTGGCAGGGGCTTTAAAGCTTTTTATGCCATCACTTAGTGGGCAATAGTTATCGTTGGAGAAATCTTTTAGTTTTTTTATTCCTGTAGGGGCGTCAAGTATGATCTTTACTTTGAACTAAACAGCTTTATGGTTAGACCTTCCCAGGGAAGGCAACACACAGTGGGCAGTGCAGTTACCTCCTATTTTGGGGAGCACTAGGGCTAGGACATTTTACCTCCTTGTGGGGATGTGGACCAACTGTTCCAGGGCATTTACAAAGTTCAGGAACCTCATAGCAATTGTGTTTGTGCTCATGTAAGTTACCCGATCGATGGAAGGATAGTTTACATCTCCCATGACCAAGGTGTTTGGCTATATGCTCAGTGACTGTAGCAAGTTCAGTTAGGCTCTGGTTCATGATGGGGGACCTGTAGCTAGCGATGATATGGTAGGGTGTTTTTCTTATAGTTAATTGGACCTGGAGTATCTCAAGAGAGTTGTATTGTTTTACCAGTCTCAAGGTTTATTTGAATTTAATGAAGATGGATACAACTCGACCTTTGTTTTTTTCATACTCAATTTGGGGTTTGAATGTGTGAAAGGCATTGTAACCTTGTACTGCTAGGGTGCTCTCAGTGGTGTTGAACCAACTCTCTGTGACTGCACAAATTTCAGCATCTTCCAGGGTGAAGAGTGCTTTCAAGAAATGCAGTTTACTATTTAAGGGCCTAGCATTAAGCAGCATGACCCTGAGTTTGCCATTTGTGGATTTCTTTATGTTAGAAGTTTTGTTATTTGGACATTGCTTGAAAAGGCACCATGGGGAAGGTAAGCATCTTTGCCAGTATCCAAAAGCCTAGAGGATGCAGGTGAATGCCATCTTTGGCAAAGCAGTGAGGACTATTCATCATGTCCTCCCAAGCAGACAGATACAGGATTCCCTTGGAGTGACACCAAAAGCTAAGCCAATTATTGAAATCAATCATTTTTTTGTCAGTATTGTGGGATCATCCTCAGTGAAGGTAGAATGCTGGTTAGGGCTAGGGACATACCTACCTGAGACACATAATTTTTAGAGTTTTGTCATGTCTTTTTTCATATAGTCCCGAGAGGTATGTCTCAAGTCATTCACACCAACATGTACTATGACAGAGGAGTAATAACAGTAATTGAGCAACATGAGTGCATGCATGATTTGACAGATTCTGGCACCTCACAGCTGACCATGGCCTTCTTGTTGTTCAACTTGGTGAAAAGGGCATCCATATGTCTCACTATTGAGTTGCCTATAACCAGAACATTTGGTTTTGAGGTGTTTTACCTTAGGGACTTAATTGTTGAGAAATTAATATTGTTGTTATGTGTGGTGGTGGGGATTCTGTTCCTGTACCTGTATGTATATGTTGTTTGTGTTTGGGAGGTTTCTGGTCTTTTGTTAGGCTCTTAGTGAGTACCTCCACATATGTCAGTTTATGTGTCTTGACCTTCTCTTGTGTTGGAGGGAAGGTGTGTGTGCTGACGACCTGTTTTATGTCTTTGTTGTTTGAGAGGACTGATTTTAATTTCATGGTATAGTTACATCTCTTGCATACTGTATTTGTTTGCTTTAAGAGAAGGTGGTTGTCAGTATACATGAGGTAATTGTTATCTGGATGATATCTTCAGTGTATGGAGGGATAAGAAGGAAAAGATAGCCCTATTTTAGAGTATATTGATAACACTACGGAATTTTCAGTATTCACTCATGAGATAAGTGAAGGAAGGATCACATACCTGGGATGTGTTATTGAGAAGGACAAACCTAATAACTAATACATTGCCTGTATTTATAGAAAACCCACATACTGTAAAGCATTTCTTCATTTTACTAGTGTACACCCCCTCCCCCAAAATAGAGCTGTAGTTAATGACAAATTTGTAACGGCTGCTCTTATGATCACCCTGGAAATACATTTTGAAGAAGAATGTAATGAAAGAAAAGTTTAATAAGAGGGGCTATCTCAAACTAATGTTGAATGATTTAATGAGAGAAGTTAAGTATAAAAGGGAGAATGGATACTTTGTTCCCATATTAAATAAAACAAGGAGGGATATGGAAGGTGTACTAGAATATATTGTAAATAAGGAAGATATGAGTAATCAAGAGTTTTGTAATTCTTTTATTACTACCTTCAGTATAGATAGTGGAACATTAAAATGAATCCTTAATCTTCTTCTTCTTCTTTCAACTTTTCCCGGTTAGGGGTCGCCACAGTGGAACTCCGGTCCGCTAATGATTGGCAGTAGATTTTTATGGTGCCGAGGTACCAGCTCGACGCCCAACCTTCAACGAAGGCACGCCCATTCACACATGTGTTTCCAACACCACTCGACCGTGGGGAGGACATGCAGACTCCACACAAAAGGCACTCCAGCCGAGAATCGAATGGGAGAACCTCTTGCTGTGAGGCGACAAGGCTACCGCTGCACCACCGCGGCTTTCATTAAAATGAATCCTTAATAAAAATTGGAATATCATGAGGGATGATGTGGTGGTAAGTGAGAAGTTAGGGGAGAAACCTGAAGTAGTCTATAGAAAAGGCACGAGTTTTAAAAATATCTTCGAGAAAGAAAGTAATAACTAATAGGAATCCTACAATGAACAAGAGTGGCCACTGCAGTTCTGTAAATATATTAAAATTGGTGAGCATTTTATGATGTGGGGTGAAAATAATATTAACAGGGAAAATATAATTGTGAAACTACAGGTATTGTTTATATCGTATTATGTCAAACATGTTTTGGTTTCTGTATAAATAAAACTGAGTGAAAGTTACAGGAGCACATCTATAAACTTCTATATGAGATTAGGAGGAAAAAGTCCACTAATGCCATATTTAAACATTTTCAGGATGACCCTGGGCATGATCTTAAGTTCATTTATTTTGAGAAAGTTGCTAAAAACATTAGGGTAGGATCGTGGCCACTGTTATTAGAAAAAAGAGAGTTATATTGGCAATTGTCTTTGAATAGATGTAATTGGCCGGCTCTGAACAAACACATTTCAGTTGCTTACCTCTTAAAACTTAAAGCACTTTGTAGATAATTGAGGTAAAAACTAGAACATTTTATTATGCTGTTTGTTTTTTATGGAAATGTATTCTTTCACGAGGCTTTATAGTTTATTGCTGTAATGGATCTAAAAGTTTAACTGTTAAGTATGAAGTAATTTTTTGATGTATGTTGCTTTAAAATGAGCTTTAGTAGTGAGTGAATCTCTTAAGCAACAATCATCACAAATCTCCAGTATAGAAGAGGCAATGTCTGATTTTGATGGAAGATTACTGAAAATGAGAATAACACTGAATTTCTTCTGAAACAAAACAACTTATTCCAGGAAAAAAACAGAAGACTTAGAGAACAGATCCAGAAGGAATAACATCAGGATTTATGGGGATTCCTGAAAAAGAAGAGGGAGACAGTATGATTCAATTCCTTAAAACTGGTTGTCTAAAACTGTGAACCTGTCTGAAGCTTTTTCCTTTGGTGTGAAAAGGGCACATAGATCACTTTCTAACTTATCATAAAAAAACACCTTCACCAAGGTCAGTGATAGTAAGATTTTTCTCAAGTCAAGATGAGGATTTATTTTTATAAGCTGCATAGACTAATTATCCAGTTAAAAGTAGAGAAAATGATATAAGATTTGACAATGACTATTCAACATTAGTGATGTCAAAGAGAAAAGCATTTGTGCCACTTGTTAAAAGCTTAAAGAAAACAATATTAAAGCACATATCTTGTTTCCAGCAAAAATAAGGACTCACCTTCCAGAAAGAAAGAATATTTTTAACACCTTGGAAGATATAATGGAGTCTATACAGAAATATAAAATCCTAGGGGAAAAAAAACAAGAAATGGACTGGAATACATCAACTTCTTTGAAGATAAATGCAGAAAGAGATGGTAGAAACTGAAGGATAAATGAAAATCAATGTATTTCATGGTTATGAATTCTTGTTGTTTCTTATTAATTTAAAGAAGTGCTTGAGTACATGTGAACAGGCCCTGAATATTACTTTTTACAAGGTAAATCATTTATTTATTTATTTCCCTACTTCAAATGGTTATTAGTTCCTTTTTTAAAATGTTAGAGTTTGATTTGTTTAGCTATGTGTGAAATTAAAGCCACTTATTTTCATTTAGAGTTTAAAAGGTTAAACTATTCATTTTATTAAAACTTAATCATTATTATGGTGAAACTTGTGTTAGGTGGCACACTTTCTGATATCTTGACATAGCTGAGTAATTTACTATTAAATATAACACAGGATGCAACACATGACACCAAAGAATATGTTAAGTTATCTTCTGGGTTCTTAAAATGGTCCAGTAGTGTACTACTGATAGTATTCTTGACATGTAATAGCACCCAGGAAAGACATGCTATATGATAAACAAAGTAAAAAAAATAACTTTTTACATATATAAAAGTTACTACTGGAATTATATCAAATAATAAGAGTAACATTCACACTTTTACAAGTTAAATCTGGATCATTCATAACTGTCATTCATTTAATGCAAGTTTATATGCTATGTCAACACCTTGTCTGTATGCCATCTTGCTGCTCATGTAGAGCTTTTTATGTTGAAAAAACTGATCAGCACCTTAAGGATTGGATTCTACGTCATATGAGAGACATAAGGAATGCTGATTTAAACAATGTGCTTGCTATGCACATTTTTCATAATCCAACACATGTTTAAATGTAAAGTCCTGGAATGTATTCAACCTAGCCTAAGAGAAGGTGATATAAAGAATCGGACAGAAATTAGAGAAATTAACTGGATTATTAATTTAAGAGCACATTGTCCTCCAGGCTTAAACAGTGTAATACCATTAAGACCTATCTTAAAAGCAAGGGAGTTAAGGATTGGGCCCTGAGGAGGCTATGTAACATAGAAAGTTTATTTATCATGAAGCAGTGCTTCTCACTTACTGCTGTTACAAAGCTTCCAGTAGCCGTATTTGCTGCCTCTGCTAATACTTGTTGTCACACACACTTTTTGTTGCCATGTCAATGAGCCACAAGAGGATGATTGGACTCAATGAGTCCTATAGCATCCTATCACCACAGGGATACATGTCTAAGGAAACAATTGGTTAAAACTAAGAAGCTTGTCTATTAGGAAAGTTACCACTGAATGATGTTGACTAATTTCTAGAAGTGTAGTTGGCCACTATGCTTCCAATCAATACTAAGACTATGAATCTGCATTTGCATATGTGGTTCTCCCCACATTTGTGATTGGGCATCTGGGTTTTAAATAGAATCTGTAGCAGGATTCATATATGATCTGAAGAAGGCTATATCAGCCGAAAGCGCTTATAGGACCGATTTTTATTCCTGCATTTTACAGTTTTATTCAATAAATTTGTGGTTTTAACAGTTGCATGATGGTGCCATGGTGGTCTGCTGAAGGTTCTCCTTGCAGTTTGCTACAGTGGGAAAAAGGGTGACTTTCCCGATCCTCACTATATCATGATCTTCATTCAAAAGCTATGAGGTTCAAAAAAAAATTATGTATAAGATCGACAGCTAGTTTTTCAGTGTTTTGAGTTTCAGGTTCGTGAATGTTCCTTGTTGTGCCATTTCGTTTTTGTCATCTCATTGTTTTCAATTTTTGTCATATGTTAATTCAGTAAACTGAAGCAGACTCAAAAATATAGATATATATATATATATATATATATATATATATATATATGAATATTTTTTCTGCAGATCACCAATAAACTTTGACAGACAGAAAATATATCGAACAAGTTCATCACTATCCACAAAAATAACTTCGAACTGAAGTGATCGCAAATGTAAAATGAATTTACATTTGTGATCACCTAAAACAACTTGCTGAGCCCACACCTCCAGAAATTCAATATACTAACTCCACGGTTGCATAACCATGGAGAAAGAGGTTACCTCCTGTAAGTATGTTACCATCAAATTGTTGCAATTAAATAGCAATATAATTTAACCACGTTAACCATCAATGAAAATGACCAAAAGCAGCAGCACACAAAAAAAGCATGATGCAATCAAACCCATGGCACCCATGTATATCTGTACCTCTCTCTCTGCTTATACACACACATATATATATATATATATATATATATATATATATATATATATATATATATATATACGTGCGTATGTGTGTGTGTGTGTGTGCATGCGCGTGTGTGTGTGTGTGTGTGTGTGTGTGTGTGTGTGTGTGTGTGTGTGTGTGTGTGTGTGTGTGTGTGTGTGTGTTGTATGTGTGTCTTTATGTATCCTTCTAACATTTTATACTAGGCTTAGGTATATCAAGGACATGAAATTCTGAGTTACAAATGTTGAGAAACAAGTGGAAATTACTTGAAATTACGAGGAATACAGGTCAGAACCATGAATGCAGGTCTTAATCATGAATGTAGGTCATATGAGCAATGAATATAGCCACGGTTTAAGTTTAATACCTAGTTAGGTACAAGAACTGTGAAATTACACTAATGATTAGGTGCTTGATATAGTACTTATACATTTGTGCTGTTTAAATAAACATTCTTTAAGAGATGCTTGGATTTCATGATTCTTTTATGTTTATGTAGTGGTTTAAACATGCAGTGCTATTTGCTGTCTGTCAATTCTGTCTCAGGAAGATTGTGTAATGTTGTTGCATTTAATGCATTTCTTACCCATAGTTCAGGTCATGATTTAAAAGTTCAGCGTGAATGCGTTGATTTATGTGGTTTGCTGGGAAAGCCAAACACAAAAAGGAAATATATAACTAATATGAAAAGCAGGTCATGATTACACTGACTGCATGGGTGTATATCACATAATCGAAATCCCAAAATATCGAACACCATAAGCTCGAACTTGGAATGTCGAAATGTGATATAATCGAAAGCTCAGAACAGCAAATTTTTTTCCCAGGGAAAAAATTTGCTGTTCCGAGAAACACACACACAACACAAGCACACCAAAAAAGTAATCCACACAAATACACTTAAAATCCTACTTCTAACCCTACACTAAACCACACATACACTACTATCTATCCACTTACCTTAACCCAAACCCTAACCCTAAGGTCCGTATCTATCACACACTCACGTTACCCGCTCCCTAACCCTAAGGCCCCTAACTATCACACACTCACCTTACCCGCTCCCTAACCCTAAGGCCCCTAACTATCACACACTCACCTAACCTGTGCCCTAACCCTAAGGTCTGTAACTATCGCACACTCATCTTACCTGCTCCCTATCCCTAAGGCCCCTAACTATCCCATTCTCACACTTACCTTAACCTGGTCTTTTCGCACACTTACCTTAACCCAGTCCGTAACCTTCGCACCACAGTGGAGAAAATAGTGAAGAGGCAGAAACAGCCCACCAAATTTATTCCCTATGAAATAATTCAATGTTCTTCAGCTTTGCTATTTTCAGCGTTCGTTCTTTTGGGTTCGATATTATAACATTCAACGTTTTACTACTTAGATATTATAATATAAACCCGACTGCATTTGTTATAGCTGCTGTTTAGTGTCCCTCAGGAATTTGTTTATTATGGCTTTCATGTTTGGAGCTGCTTTAACTATTTTAATGTCCTACAGAACAGAGTTAACAATAGTTAATAGTATTTTTAACAATAATAATGCATACTTTGCAGGGAAATTAACATAAAATACCATGAGTGTGGTGAGCTAATTGGAGGAAGTCGGAGGAAGGGCTCTGAGCCAACTAATCTGTGATATATAACATTACGTATCGTGTTTTTTGCATATTTCTGAGTTATTTATAGCACTTTCATTGTCTGCATATACTTTGCTAGCTAGTTTCACTGTGTGTGAGGTATTAATTAGAAATTTTCTACAAATATTAAGCATCTGGTTGGGTTTGTTTGTTCTGATTTCCTTCTAGGAGTGTATCATATAACTTGTTTGCAATTAAAAGCATTCTCTAGAGTCTCCTTGATCCTTTATCTGTTTAAACATTTCTGCAGTTTTTTTCTACCTAAGTAGTATTGATTGTCCATATTCAGGCTTGTGTTGCGGGCCTAGTTGTTTGTTAGTAGAGGCTTTGTGTCTGTGCACATGTTACAGGTCATCATAGCTTAGCCAAAGCCAGTATAGCATTTCAATGAGAGTGAATTGTTTGTGATCATTGGCTGACTGGGGTTGCCTGGACTACGTCTTAGACTAAGCACATCATTGGTTCTTTCAAGCTTTTTTTAAAGTTGTTTCAGGTTTCAGCTTTGTTACTTAAGAAGTTAACTTGTGAGTGTTTCTGCCATTTCACACTGAGCTAATCAGAGGAAGTCGGAAGAAGGGCTCTGAGCCAACTAATCTGTGATATATAACATTAAGTATCCTGTTTTTTGCTTATTTCTGAGTTATTTATAGCACTTTTATTGTCTGCATATGCTTTGCTTGCTAGTTTCACTGTGTGTGACGTATTAATTAGAAATTTTCTACAATTGTTAAGCATCTGGTTTGGTTTGTTTGTTCTGATTTTTGTTTCCCACCCCTCTACTGGTATCCTGTTTTTATACTTGGTGGCTTTGCAGTTGCCTGCCCCTACTGTAGATTTGATCTGGGACACTCCTCCCAGTCTAGTGTCATTACCTCATTCTACCTAATGCAGGGAGAACATTTGAGAAGGCCAACCCAGTTAGTTTCTGCTCCTCCTTTCCCCTTTCCACTTTGCAAAAAAAAAAAAGTTCTAAGCTTGTTTCCTGCCTTTCCTTTAAGTCGTCTAGTCCAGATACAGATTTGCTGTATCCAGGACTGTTTGTAAGCTTCTGAGCCCCCAAGCCTTTCTGTGTTGGAGGGAAGCCTTCTAGCTTAATTTTGTTTCTTAGAGCTAGCCAGTTTTCTAGTTTCAGCAATCAAATCTGTTTCTTTGAGCTTATCACTTGTTCAGAACTCATTGTAAGCACTAAATAAGCTACAAATTACTAATGCACTCAGCTTTCCTCACTTGTCAAGAGGAAAACAGTTTTTAGTACTTAATAAATAAACACCTATCCAGGCATGTCTAAGGGTCAGCTCCCGGTGTTTTCTTCTGTCTACCTGATGAATCTGGGCATCTTGGGGCAATGCAGTAATTGCCTCATGTACACAGACAACCCTCTCCTCCTACCACCCAACACTATAACCTGTGAGAGATGCACTTATATAGCCAAACTGGAAGCAAAGCTCTCTTCACCCAAGACTGGACTAGACAGTCAAGAGGAGAAGGTAAACACTTGCACCACACCACACTCATCACATAGTCCCTCAAAACCTACACCACCAAAACACACACATAGAAACACAAAACACGTACCTACATTCGCGGAGGCTCTCAAAAAAATCTACCAAAGCAACAGGGATCTCCAAAGCAGAAATGCAAGCAACCTCCACCCCCCCAACACAACTCAAATGACACATAGCCCACAAACTCAGTGTGCCACTCAACCACAGCCCATAAGGCATAACAACGTACCCAACACTCTAGTCATAGGTGACTCTATAGTCAGGCACACTGATGTTCCACTCACCAGGCTAAACAAGGAGAAAGTTACTGTCAGCTGCCTGTCAGGTGCCAGGATCCGTCACATAATGCATGCATTAAGGTCACTCCACAACAAGGTCAAATATGACACTGTCATTGTCCATGTTGATGTAAATTACCTGAGACATACCTCCCTGGACTACATGAAAAGAGACATGGAGGAGTTGTCCGATCTTGTAGCCCAGGCAGGTATGACCCCATCTCTGTGTAGCATCCTGCCATCACCCAGAATGATACCACAGTACAAGGACAAAATGATTGACTTCAACAATTGGCTAAGCTTTTGGTGTCATTCTAAGGGGATCCAGTATCTGTCTGCCTGGGATGACATGATCGACAAACCACAATGCTTTGCCAGAGATGGCCTGCACCTGTCACCCTTGTGATTCTGGATACTGGCTAAGGCTCTTACCACCCCTATAGTGCCTTTTTTAGGCAAGGTTCAAATGACAAATTCACCACCATAACAGGTACAAGCATGCAAAATCTGTGGGTGATGCTACTCAATGCTAGAAGTCTAAATCTCAAAATACATTCACTTGAGGCACTCCTTAAAATGGACAACATCGGCATCTGTTCAGTGACAGAGACCCGGTTCAAGGCTCCAGAGAGCATCCCTGCATTACCAGGCTATAATTCATACCACACCTTTCGGCCACCTAACCTGGACCGAAGCACTAAAGGTGGAGGTGTGCCCATATTCATTAAGGATATCCACACCTCAAGGCTAGTTGCTCAGCGTAATGATCCGAGATTATCCAAGTGCAACTAACTCTGGGCAAGCCCGCAATCCAAATTGTAGCTTGCTACAGATCCCCCACCATGCCCCAGGGTTCCCACTCCTCATTTCTTGATACACTGGATAATATTGGGGTACAACCTAACACCCTAATAATGGGCAATTTCAACTACCCCACCATTAACTGGAAAACCTACTCATGTACCAAGTCTTGTGCTCAACGTTTTCTGGAATTCATAAATTCCAAAGCCTTGGATCAACTTGTCCACACCGCCACCAGGGGCAGCAATATCCTAGACCTGGTCATTATCAACATGGGCAACCAGTGTTCCACACCAGAGGTCAATTCCTCATTGGTCAGATCCGAGCACAAGCAAATCACCCTAGACATCCACATCCCACCCCCACCCCCCCATTAGGGAAACCACCGTAAAAATTTTCTCCAAAGCCAACTTCATGCTTCTTAAGACAGAAGTGGCAAACTTCATGACAGTCATGCTGAAGGACAATAGAGGTACGACTGCTGAATCCTATACAATTGCACTTTATAAGCACTTACATGAGTGCATGGATCATGAACCAAGATGCTATCCTCCAAAAAAAGAAAGCCAATCTGGTGGTCCCCTGCCAAAAACAAACTCTAAAACAAAAGAAAGAAACTGTTGCAAAAAAGAGTAAAATCCCATGATTGGAGGAACTCCGTGGTCAGCCTCAGTAAGAAGCTGAGATCCCTCATAAAATCCTCCAAAGCTAGTTACGAAAACAAAATTGCCACTGATTCTAAAGACAACCACAAAGCATTCTATAGCTATGTCAAGAATCTCAATGGCAACACTCAGATCTGCTCTGAGTTACAGCACAATGGCACTAAATATACAGAACCAACTGATATTGCCAACATCCTGGCAGATAGGTTCAGTGCTAACTTTACCCCTCTCTCAGCCCCTAAAGGGCCCATCTCTATACCGTAAGAATGAAAAGTTCCTGTAATCATGGCTGCACAGGTAAAAAACACACTCTCCAAAGCCAAGAGCACAGCATCCATGGGAGCTGACAACATCCCAGGCTGCATTCTACATGAACTACAGAATGAAATGGCACCCCACCTAAGTACCATGTTCAATCTTAGCCTCACCTCAAGCTTTGTGCCCACCGAATGGCACACAGCAATGGTTATCCCACTCCACAAAGGGGGAGCCACCACGGACCCTGGGAACTACTGCCCCATTAGCCTAACAAGCCTGGTCTCCAAGGCTATGGAACGTATCATCATGGAACTTATAAACAACGACATTGGTAATCTCCAAACTCTGGACCCTACCGAGTTCGCATTTGTAAAAGGCAGATCATGTCTCCTAAACCTGATGTGGTTTGAAGCGGTCACCAAAGCCGTAGATTAGGGTAAGGTGGTACACACAGCCTATCTAGATCTCACCAAGGCTTTCGACACCATCACCCACTCTGGAATTATAGATAAACTCACTAAACTAGGTATAAATCCCTATGTCACAAGATGGGTTGCCAAGTGGCTCACTGACAGAACCCACACTGTGAAAGTAGCAGACTCTAAATCCAGCTTCAGACCAGTAACAAATGGAGTACCACAGGGTTCAGCCCTAGGTCCTCTCCTGTTTGATATCTACTTCTCTGAAGTACAGGCTAACACAGAAGGTCTTTGGCTAACAAAGTTCGCAGATGACTGCAAACTAGGAGCCATAATCAAAACAACTAATGATGTGGACATCCTACAAAAGGGCCTCACTGAGACAGATGCCTGGTGTCAAAGCCATGGCCTCAAGCTCAATGCCAAAAAGTGCATTGTCATCCCTTTTAGTAAAAACTCTGTACCGATGAACTACCACATAGGTGGTAGTCTACTTAACACCAAAAGTGTGATAAGAGACCTTGTGATACAGGTGAACAGTAGTCTCTCCTTTGATAATCACATTGCCACAGTAGTCAGGAAATCCTTCTACGTGGCACACCTCATCACAAAGGGTTTCTCATCCAGGAAAAAAGAGGTCATTGTTCCCCTATACTCATCAGTCATTAGACCCATTATAGAGTACAACACCCGTTTTGGTATGTACCTCACAAGACATCTACAACAACTGGAAAGGCCACAGAAATACCTCACAAAGAGGATTACTGGCCCCAAACAGATGCCCTGTGCAGACCATCTCAAAAACCTCCAGCTTTACTCTGTTGCATATCGCCTACTCATAGGTGATCTCTGCCTAACATACAAAGCTATGTCAAACCCAGAGCTGTTGGACATGCTCCACTTAAAGAAATCCCAATCCCTCCGAGCTACATGCTCTAGGGACCTAAACCTTGTCACCACAATAAACAGAACATGCTGGAGGGATAGATTCTTGTCCCAGAGACTTCTCATACTCTGGAACAAACTACCTATCTATATCAAACAAAGCTCCTCATTAGCACTCTTCAAGAAAAATCTTGATGATTGGTTGGGAGATAGAAAATTCACCCCGGGGATCACTTCTGTGTCTCTGCTTGACAAGGGCACAGGAAAATAATTTCTTGGGTGGCAAAAGCCAGGGTACTGTTTGGCTTGGTTTATATAGGCCCTAGGGCCAATAGCCTCGTACCTACCTATGAACCTATAAACCTATGAACTGATAGCTTCTTTACATTGTGATGTTTTCCAGTCTGGTTTTAAAACCATAATAGAAAACTGTAATGGTACATGCATGATACCTTGCATTACTCAGTGTCTGACATTCCTTTGCATTTTGCTTACATTGTTGCCACCTAACCTGGTTCTAGCTGAAGGCAAATTGGCAGTATAGAATAAGGTATTGTAAATTGCAAAATGTATGATTCCACATTTGCATAAATCAGTGGTGACTTGTAATGTCATTATTTTTATAACATATTTTAGAAAATACTGACAAAATATGGTAATACACATTCCAACACCACAGGGAAGCATGCTACCAGTTGAGAGACTAATGTAATTTCCAATCACAAAGGTGATTTGATACAGGGTCTAACAAATTTTTGGGACACAAAGCTACACCAGTTTCAACAGGATTCAAATGTAAGAAATGCCATATTCATAATGCATTGTAAAGATATAAATAATGCATTGTAAAGATATAACTAATGCATTCTACAGACATAACAAGACTGAAAAATGCATAATACTACAAAATATATGAACACTGATTTACAAAACTGTGTTAGGATGTTCTTTCCACAGTATTTTACACTATTTTCAGCATGCAGGATGAGATTCATAGACAGTGCAGTCCAGGGTACATTTGTGCAGGAATCAGCCACAGCGAGAGTAGAAGAGCCCAGCAGCAGTTTGTAGTCTCATGTTGAACTACACTGTGGTAAGCCTAAATATGTAACAGAAGATATAGCGGCATGAATGCATAGTGACATGCAAATGAAACAGAATAGATAACAAGATCTTAATGGTTTACAAACAGATACAAGGGGAGAGCATTCAAGATTTGTACTCACATGTGTGGACAATAGCAGGAATAGTGTGTGACCCATAATTATGACCTTTATGAAATGCACTTGCAAGGAATCTTGCCATGGAATGTTTATGCTGAGGGATGGCAGATTGTCATGGTCTTCTAAATGCAGGGGATGACTGTGTACCATGTGATAACCTCCCTAAATGACTATCATTGGTATGAACCCTACACCAAAATATTATTACGGTGCATTTGTTGTGGACATACTCATCACTGGACAGAATCACGGGAGTGTCTGACAACCTCGTTAGTCAAGAATTGGCCCTAAACACACAGATGGCACTTAGAATCAATCAGAGATGTGCCAGAGTATCAAATGATACACAGATCAGTCCTCCATGGAGCTGATTGCTATATTGCTATATTGTAATATATCTTTGAGGACTTGGAGTCTAGTGACATTGTATTGGTTGGTCGTATGTAGTCTATGATGATGCATAGGATATACATGCTATGGTATGGTAGGGTGTAATGTCTGATTTTAACTGTCCATAGCATTTATGGCATGGACAACTGCTGGCCAGTCCTAGTTTCACAAAGGCTAGTCAGCACTTTATCTCCCCAGCAGGCAGCAGCCATGTGTCCTATGTGCCTATAGCAGAACATTGTTTTTGACAAGGCTGAAATTTTCCAGCACCTTCAATCTAACTTGTCTTGCAGACATGCCGATTCTTATGAACACACATGACACAGAGCTGTAGACTAGTGGGACTGGTAACATGTCAGCTACATACAAAGAGGTAACATAGTCATGTCATACCATAGCTCCAGGGCCACTTATGAGGATATGCCATATGGTGGATATAAGAACAGATATTAGAATACAAATAGCAAACTTATTTGCCATATAGTGGTACACAAGCACTAACTGTTATACTCAGAAATATAAATTACACAGTGTATATCCTCAACATATACTTTGGCAGATATAATGAGTGAAACTGCTAATCAAGCAGAATCATTATTCAGGCCATAAATTGGCCAAGCACTCTCTTCAATGCACCCATAACTACCTGATCCAGCTGCAGCAGGGCTACATTGGGCAATGGTGCTGAGCCAGCCACTCTTGAAAGTAAACACCACACAAAGAGGTACTCCTAATCTCATCACAGACATTCTCTACAGCAACAGCATCAGTATGGGTAGCCCATTGTGGAGCGGCCTGATGAGCTAAACTAACACTGAGACCTGCTGTAAGGAGTGACAATGTGTAGTTTGCTGTATGTTTATCCTTTCTCATAACAGACTGGCATCTTACCTTGTACTTGTCACCGTTCCTTGTTATGCCCTTCCTCTTTTCACCCCAAGCATAATATGACCGTGCTATGCCCTTCCTCCTTTCAGCACAGGCAGTACATTTATTTATTTATTTACCTGACAATTGTTAACCGGGTATGTCCGACTGAGCAAGAGCACATCTTCGGTAGAGGTTTGGGGAGAAAAGATCCACACAGAATTCAAAGGAATATGCTGTAAAACAATAATTCAGAGAAAAATGCAATTACAATAGAACACTTAAGTACAGATAGTAAGATCCTAATGGTTTACAAACAGATGTGATTCAAGGTGAGAGTGTGTGGACAATGGCAGGAATGGTGTTTGACTGCATAAGTATAACCTATATGGAATGTACTTGCAAGATGTCTGGCAGTGGAATGCTTATGCTGAGGGGGTGGCAGACTGTCATGCTGTTCCAGATACAGGGGAGGACTGCGTACCATGTGATGGCCTCCCTAAATGACCATCATTGGTATGTACCCAAAACCAACCTCAGCAAACACTGGCAGTATGAACAATGATTGTGGCACTTTCAATCATCTGTAGTCAGGTTGAAATGGAAGCCCTGTGCACCACAAAAGACTATGTACAACCAACAAATTGTTGTTAGATTCCAAGTCCTCAAAGACGCAATACAGTATAACAATCAGCTCCATTCTGCACTGATCTGCAGCAACGTTTGATACTCTGGCACATCTCCGATTGATTCCAAGTGCCATCTGTGTGTTTAGGGACAGCTCTGACTAATAAGGCAATCGGGCACCCCTGTGACTTTGTGCAGTGATGAGTATGTCCACATCAAATGCACTTCAATACTTTCCTGTTGCTGCTCCTGCAGCAGCTGGAAGGGGAGTATTGCTGGTACTTTCATCCATGAGGGACCCTTATCCTCTGGGGACAGTGAGTGCTCATAATGTGCTGTTTCAGATTAATCTGTGAGGGAGGTTGTACCTTCACTCTGTAGTGTAGATGCATCTCATCCAATGATACAGACAAACATACAGTTACCAAAATAAAATCAGAAACACAATATATAAATTATATGATGCAGTAGGCAGTTGAGTGACCCTGATATGCCTTTTCTCTTTTCAGCATGTGCTGAATATGACAACAGTTGTGTTCTACCACAGGCCCATTTGGAAATGTTAAAGAGTGTCTCTGTATTGAAGTATTGAAGACTGTCTTCCTGTTCTGATCACTTGTTTCCACCACTTCATCATACCATTGCATCTCCCAGCTTTTCCCTGTGCATTGCTGAACTTAATATAACCATCCTTAAAGCTGCTGTTGTATCTCTCCACAAGCTCTACATAAACAATCTCCAAGGATTAACCAGTTTTGTTATAAGGGAATGCCATTCCTACCCTTTGTCCAAGTTAGTTCAACCTTGCAAATTGTATATTTAGTCATCGGCGATAAAGAGAGATCCCCCATATTGGTGGAGCAGGGAGAGCCTTCCTGCAAAAGCATATCTTGTAAGTGTGAATTTACATTTCTACCACATTATAATCTAGCAGGTTGTGATAGGCTCCTCTGCAATATATTCATGGTGGTTGTTATAACAATGTTATCATCAAATGCAAGAAACTCATACAGTGACACTCTGGGGTGAAAACTTCAGAGTCATCTTTCAATAAATAAGGCTGCCCTGAGTTATTAAAATGCACAGCGCTTGTTTCATAGTACAGTGACAATGAAAATTAATAAAACCATCTCTATTAACTGAGTTATTTGTGACCCCAATGATTTCTGTAAGAAAAATATTTATAAAACTCAGTTCTCCAAATTTCACATTTACCGCTAGGGATACTTGTAGATAATTGATCCAGAAGTGCTGAGAACTTGATCTTTCTTTAACAGTGTTAATTGATCCATCTCTGTGGCACAGAGTGATAAAGCTCTGATGATGCCCTAGATAACCTGCATTTGTATAGTGGCCTGACTGCCTGTAGGAGATGGTCAGGGAGTATAGGAGTGAATGGTCACTTCTGACTCATCCATCTTGATGGAACACTCATTTCTCAATGAGGAATGAGGACCTGAAAGCGATTCCCATGCAAGTCTGACTAGCCCATAAGGCCCTCACCTAGGTTATGAGTGCCTGGCTCCTGTACCCTCAGAATGAATGAATCATTTGTGTGCCACTTTTGGATCCATCAAGCAAGGCCCTGAGGGAATCCAACACATGTAACCAGGTCTGCCAGTCAAGAAGAAAGGCACCCAGCTGTGCTGTGCTGTGCTGCACCACTGATTTCATAGAATTCTGGTAATAAAGGGAAAATCACTTTGGTTACTGGCTGTCTCCACTCTGCAGCCACATTCATAATTAGGGCTATTTCTGGTATCCACTCACCCGTTGAATGCTTTCCAGTTTACAAAAGTGAGTGAGATGACAAATCATATGGTTTCCTAGCCTTAAAAATGCAAAGAAGCATAACTTTTTCTTTCCTTTTTTTAATTATTTTGGCACTGGGTAAAAAATAAATATGAAAAAATGAGATAAGTTCATAAATTTTACTTACCTATAAAAGAAAGTTCTTAAACTTCTCAGTCAATCTATCATCCAACTCTAGCATTATAAAATATCACCTCACCTCATTATAGAAAGAAACCCCCTGACAGTGAAAAAAAAAACACGTTTACCAAAAGCAGTATTATTAAAGAAGCCTGACAAGCATTATTTTCAAAAACATTTGTCCATGGTGGAAAAGTGTCCCACAGCCCTATATGTGGAGCATTGCCCTCTGCATCTCTGACCTTAATATAATCATTCCAAATAGTGAAGCAGCTTGGGAACTGATGACCTTAACTGTAAAGAAAATATTTGTATACATTTGCAGTGTCTTAAAAGGCTCATCCATGCTTCTAGGTACACTTTTTTGTGTTATAACCTTGAGCTACTTTATTTAGACAACTAGAATAGTTTGGTATTTAGGGTATTGCTATCTCACTAGAATGACAGATAGACACTTTACTGCTAATTCCACTTCTAAAGGGGTGGCTGGAGTCCTGTTTAATTCCATGTGCTTAGCATGCTACAAAGAGGCAGCATATGGGATTAAGGGTTGAAAGCCATTTGCACAAATAGAATTAACAACAAAGCAGACCCTTTACATCTGTCAACATATTGCATTTTATTTTGCTTCTAGATCAGCAGGCTTTCAGGGTAATGTGTTACTCAGTGAGCTGGCAGCACACTTTTTGGTATTTTTTTGCTTTTCTTCACTGCAGTGCAACCACAAAATTGGTATATATAATTTATGGGAGTCTGGAGCAGCCCCACCCAATGAGTTATGCAGGGGGTCTTGCCCTTGCAAAAAAAAAAAAAAAAAAATTAGGTGTTTTTTTACTGTTTTTGAATCACCAGTTTTGATATTCCTTTCTAGAAATCCAGTGATTCGATCAAGCATCATTCAATCACTCATAGGTAAGCTGCAATCAATCAGTTGGTAGCATTGGTCAAATTACGAGTCAGCTGTTAAAGTATGGTACTGCCATATTTTCATATGTATTACAAAAGGCTAAACAGTAAATGTGACGTGTGCTTCAGTTATGCAACCACATCAAGCACGTTCTATCAGTTTGCTTTTTCTTTAGATGCTAATCAACAAGCACTGACCTTTGTGATCAAGGCATGTACACTAAACATCAATACCAGGGTTATTTTAGCAGTACCATAGCTGAATGCACCTTATATAAAGCTGCATCGAATAGACTTTGGCACAAACAACATATGATTCTATTCAGTATATATATCTATACATATATATATATATATATATATATATATATATATATATTTTTTTTTTTCTGATAATCTGTTTATTTCCACTAGACCAGTGTCCTCTTTTCAGGGGAGACCTGAGGTGGTATTCATATTGTCAAATAAAAATTTGGGAAGGGTACTGGGGAACTTCTACTACCCTTTTTTCAGTACATGCTTTGGGATATTTTACATCCACCTGAGCTAACAAAAAGTTCAAGCAAATCGGTCCTCAGTCTAAGTCACATCTGAAAGCCAGCTGACTCAGAGGACAACAGCAACCCCTTTTTACTGCACTGCAGTGTCAGAATTGGGAAATTAATGAAGTACCTGGAATGGGAACAGAACCCACAATCCTCTGATTATACAGCATAAACGACACGTATGTTACCTGCTGAGCCACTGAGAGCACAGTGGGGCAGACTGTTGTGAAAGCAATGTTCAGAAACTGACACAAGCTAGTGACTTTATTTATTATTTTATTTTATTTTATTTTACATTTGTTAACTGGAGGTGTCTGACTGAGCCGAAAAATCCCTTTTCAGCAGAGGCCCAGGGAGAAAAGCTCCACATAGAAAAATTACAGATACATTTAGTTATTTAGACATGATCAGCATACACACAAATTACAAAAGACATGTTTTTACAGTGGTATGCAACACATCAACAGTTACGGTGGAGAGAACAAACAAAAATATTAATTTAAAAATATAGGTAATTAATAGATTTGTGGTGTACAGATGAAATTTGGAACATAGGTAGAATACATACATAGTACACAGGTACAGTACATACATTGTAGATTAGCCAGTGTTTGTGAGTAAGACTGAAAACTATTATCAAGTACTCTAGGTTTATTATGTGTACCTTATCCGCTTTCACTAGCCTGGGGAGCTATCATCCACTGCCAACTTCGCTTGAGATGTTGCCTGATGAGGTCTTTAATGGAGGCTTTGGATGATGTGTTTTGAATGCTAGTGGGGACAGAGTTCCATTGTTTAGCCACTGAACTACTATGAGTGCACCTCCAAAGCTATTGTAGCTGTTGGTGACTTCTAGTAGTAGTTTGCTTGATGATCTAAGAGACCTTTTGGCTGAGTGATGTTGTACTAGGTTTTTGAGGGCAGGACACTTATTGGGGAGGTAATAGATCGAATGACAGAGGCAGAGCTGATTGTAGGTTAGGAGGTTGGGCATTTCAAGACAGTGGAGCTGTCTCAAAGCAGTACAGTGATGAGTTCTATATGAGCAATTTGCAGCAAATCGGGCAATTCTGTTATAGCAGGCTTCCATTTTGCTTAGTTCAGTTTTGTTGAGATTAGTCAGAATGAAAGTTGCATAGAGTAGGCTGGACAGAAGATGGGAGCAAGCAATGGCTGATCTTGTGTTGTTGGTAAGAAATGGTTTGATACAGTAGAGTGATCCCAATTTGGCATGTACTTTTTTAATAGTTAAGTTGAGATGACTATCAAATTTTAGGTGAGAGTCTATGGTTATTCCTAATAGCTTAGCCTGTGCCACTGGAGCGATTGGAGTAGCATTTGTGGAGTAGATAGTGAATTGACTGTTATCAGTGTTTTTGTTAGAATTGGTTATAATCATAAGCTGAGTTTTCTTTGGATTGAGGATAAGTTGGGCTTTGGTAAGGTAGTTTTCAACGTCAGAGAATGCTAGTTGAGTCGTTTGCAGGAGGGTAGGAATGTTTTGGGCAGCACAGATTAAGGTAGTGTCACCTGCATACTGAATGATAGATGCATGCTGTGTGGAGGTCATTTGTGAAGATTGTGAATAGTAGTGGTCCTAAGATAGAACCCTGTGGGACTCCTATAGTTATGGGCAGCTGATGAGAGAGAATTTTCCCATTTCACCTGGTACCTGTCAGTTAAGTAGCTTTGGAACCAGGTAAAAATGGAATTTAATAGATGATATTGGTTTAGTTTGTTTAACAGGATTTGGTGCGAGACTGTGTCAAATGCTTTGGACATATCCAAAAAAAGAGTTGACACCTGCATGCCTTCATTTTTTAGACAGTTTACTGTGTCTGTGAAGCATAGGAGGGCTGTAGTGGCAATATGGGCAGGTCTGAAACCATGCTGAGTAGGTGACAGGATGTTGCTGTCTAGGAAATATTTTAACATCTGGGTATGGATGCATTTTTCTAGGATTTTGGCCAGGGGGGAGAATAAAGCAATGGGTCTGTAGTTATTAAGTTCAGTGGAGGTCCTGCCTTTATGTATGGGTATAACATAGGATATTTTCCAGAGTTTGGGCACATAGTTTTCAACAATTAATCTGTTTATGAGAGTGGAGATTGGGATAGCAATAGCATCTGCTGTAAGTTTCAAGAAATAGCTGGTGAGTAGGTCGGCTGCTGTTGATGAGGTTTTTAGTTTGGAGAGCATGCTTTTGATTGAAGTGGTGGAAACTGTTTTGAGGGTAAAGCTTGTATTAGTGTTATTTGTGTTGGGGGGGCTAGTGAGGAAGGAACTGTCCTGTGATACTAAGCATAGAATTGAGTTCACAAAGTGGGAGCTGAATTGTGTTTCGATGGGAACTTTAGTGTCAGGGGTGGGTGGTTTGGGGGTAGCCTTTTGTGTGGGTTTTAGTAGCTGGTTTACATTTTTCCAACATTTTGGGGGGTTGTGTTGGTATTTAGTTTGTAATGTCATGTAGTAGAATTTTTTGTCAAGCCTAATGCATTTTTTTGCATGGTTGCGCAGTTCTTGGTACTTAGTTAGGCTTTGTGTTTCTTGGGGTTTTTTTATAGTAAAGCCAGGCAGTGTCTCTGGACTTGAGGATTTGTTTGGTTTCTTTACTGAGCCAGGGATTTGTAGAGGTTCTAACCTTGATTTTGTGCAATGAAGCGATAATGTCTAAGTGTTGTAGAAATGTTTTGTTGAAATATGCTACAGCCTGGTCAAGTGGGAGGGTTTTTAGGGGGGGGTCCAGTCACAGTTACAGAGTAAAGTGTTGAGGATCTCAGGAGATAATTTTTTTCTGTTTTTAGTGGATATATAGTTAGTGGTTTTGCATATGCTTATTCTACTATGTATGAAATATATTATGTTGTGGTCACTTAGGGTGCCTGGGAGACTGCCTGTGTGGGGGTACAATGTGGGGTTGTTAGTTAGGACCCAATCAAGGATGGATTCCCTTTTAGATTTTTTAGTTGGAATTTGGACTAGCTGCTGGTAGCCATGGAGATTTATTAGATTACTTGGTGGTTCTGATATGCAGGTGAACCGATCTAGGTTGAAATCCCCCAGAATAAGGGTTTCTTGTGAGTATGTGGAAGAACACCAGGATAAGAAGTCTTCAAGGCTAGCAGGTGTATTACCAGGTGGAATATAGATCACAATTGTGCTGATGACCTTTTCAGGGTGAAGTTGAAGTTGTGAGATAAGTATGTCCCAAATATTGGGGGAGGGGTAGGAGTTTGATAATTGATGTACAGTTAAGTTGGACTTGTACAGTAAGGCAGTTCCACCCCCTTTATGAAGTGGCCTGTCTTGTCTAATGATATTGTAGCCAGTAGGGAGAACTTCTGAGTTAGCTATGTTTTTATTTAGCCAGGTTTCTGTTAAAGCTACTATGTCTGGGGAGTAGTGTGCTATTGTGGCCTGGAGTTCAGGTATTTTATTTTTGATACTTCTGATATTAATAGTTAGCATTAAAAGATGGTTGGTTTTGCTGCTGTTGTTGATTTGCCCAGGGATGAAGATAGTGGGGGTGTTATGTTCTGTCATTTGTGTTGGAGCAGTTTGTGTTGGACAGGATGGATTTGGGCCTGGGTTGGGGTGGATATCCCCACTTATGGTGAGCCTGGTGTTAAAATGGTGATACAGATGTTGGAGTTTGGTGAGGAGTGTGAGAAAATATTGTGTTTTTATTTGGAGTAGGAATGAGAGCATATGTGTTTAGTTCTGATTTGGTCTGTTATGTAGTTCTTGAACAATTGTGGGCAGATATTATTATAATGTGCGGTGTCTGTATATGAGAGTGCATAATGTAGTGCTGTGCTACTAAGTTTAGGGATATTGCTAGAGTAATAACTTGTGGTGTTATAAAGAATTATGAGAAGACAGACTAAACTTAGTTGTGTGATAGTCATGGTTATAAAGTTTAAGTTGGTTCTAGGTGGGGGTCTGAATAGGAATTATAGGGTTGCACTATATGTGGATGGGTAAGTAGTGTTTGTGATGTAAAAAATGCCTGCTGGGAATGAGAGTGATTGGGAGTATTTTGTGTGGAGCAAGTTGGTGTGGTATAATGTGATCTGACTAGAGGAGCTGTGATTGGTGGAGGTGATGTGAGGGTGAGCTGTGAGTGTGACTGTTATTACTATAAATGTAGAGGTAGTGATAGCTACAAAGTTACAGTACTACACTTAGCTGAATGAATGATGAGTTGTAATGTTGATAGACTGCAATACTTTGTTCTATAACTCAAAACAGTAACAGTTCCGTTTTGCAGTTCACAGCCATAGCTCCTCTCACTTTACAAGAAATCACTTTTTATAACCTACAAAGGGAATATGACATGTTTGATTAGCTGAATATCAAGACTCATTCGAAAATATTACGTTTAAACATGCACTGCAGATACCCATTCACTAACTCAATCCAAAAAGTTTGAAAAACACTAAATACTATTCATTTAATACAAACACTTTTATTAAAGCAGAGAAAGAATGTATGTTGTAAGTACCAAGTATTTAAACTGGTGTAGTGTAACAGTAACTTCTGAAAGCAAGCGGGCAATAAAAAAAAGCATCTGAGCAATACTCAAACACTATATTTAGGCTGTTATATCAAACAATAATAAAGGTAACAATGCTATGCATTGCATTAATATTGATAACTAAAATATAGAAATAAATTAAACTTAAATTGCCTCTCACTGAACTTTAGCACACTTACAGCCCAGTACTGAAAACAAACAAAACTTTCCCCTGCCCACCATTTTTTGAAGGGGCTTAACTCCACCTATCCATCGATGTGGCGGTACAACACCTCACATCCACTCTCTCTCTATAGTACTTTATTACTTACACAAAATCAAAGTAGAGATAGTACTTATATTTGGTTTTGGAGCAAAGCCAATCATCCCCTTTACCTCCACAGTAGTGTGACCTTGGAATTACTACTGAGAGTAAGGAGGGGAATGATACAGTCTACAAAGCAAAATCAGAAATGCACTGCTTATTTTATAATAAAAAAAAAGTGGGCGGCACAGTGGTGCAGTGGTTAACATTGTCACCTCACAGCAAGAGGTTCTCCGGTTCGATTCTCAGCTGGGATGCCTTCTGTGTGGAGTTTGCATGTTCTCCCTGTGTTCGCGTGGGTTTCCTCTGGGTACTCCGGTTTCCTCCCACATTCCAAAGACATGCATCTGGAGCATTTCTCCCCGGGCCTCCGCTGAAAACAGGCTCTGTGGAACCTAGTCGGACATTCCCGGTCAACAAATGTTAAATAAAATAAAATAAATAAATAAATACATTTCTTTCATTAGGTTTCTTCTGCTATTGTTGTAACTTCCTGAAGTCTGACGTTTGCTGATCCATTTAATGGTTTCTCAATCTTATGATCAAAAGTTTCAGTTTCATCTTTGAGTGACTCATATATGCCATCTTATTTATGAAGCTTTACTGCAAATTGCAAATGGCTGTAACTAAGGAAATTATTCTTTTGAGCTGGGACATGGGATCTGAATTGTTTAGACATAGTAAGACCTTATTAAGTTTAATTCTATTTGGTGCCAAAAAATGTTACTTGAAAATGGAAATCAAAATCTAAACCAACTGTATCTGAGTTACTGAATGTTGTGAAAGAGATAAAAGAATTGGAATTAGGATCTTTAGAAATTGAAGAAACAAATAACATAGAAATAAATAGCATTTATTGGAATAATACTGACAAAATAATGTTCAGGAGAAGGAGTGAGGTATAAGTGAAGGTAGGAATTGATCTATGTATGTAATGTTGAAATAAATAAGAGTTGTTATAAATAAAACTTATATAATGTATAATAAGTGTAAATGAAAAACAAATGTGAATATGTTCTGTTTTCTTTTCTATTAATGTGTGCCTATATCTCAAGTTAGTATTCAATAAAGTATATAAAAAAAGCTTTACTGTATATCATAGCTATAAACTCATTCTTTTTGTCTAAATTGTAAAACGATGATTCGAATTAGAGTGATAACGTTTATTTGTTTAGTTATTTGTTTTTGTCCATTTGTTTGTTTGCTTATTTATTTATTTGGGGGGACCAAGTTTATGAAATTCCAAACCAATCAACAGGAAAGTAGAAAAGCAAAGTACAGCTTATCAAAAACACATTTAAAAACATTCACAAAAATTTGTTTTACAAACAATTGCCTCCGGCATTACAGAAAAATATAACATAATTCATAATCACCTTCACTAAAACTTCTGGATCTCCGTAACCCCTGAGATGGAATTTATAGAAATTAAATTCTTAGTTAAATACCTGGCAAGTGTTTCCAGTATTGGAATATCAATGTAGAAACCGTTAATGACACCTGTCTTAACCAATGTAAAACTTTTCCAGTCAGATCATAACAAAAGTTAATACTTTCCCACCAACTAAAATAGCGTACCTCTAACAGGCAAGATAAAAACCTTCATTGCTGTTCAGAAGAGTACAAGGTCAGGCCCAGATACCATGGCTAGATACCCAGATCATGTGATAATAATTCTTGTGGTTTGACCACACTTTCAGTATTCACCCAATCCAAGCCCTTAAGCTCACAAATGCCCAAGGTAGTAATGTCACAAAGTTTCATAAAAAAAAAAAAAAAAAAAAAAAAGGATATAGCAGGTTGTAACAGCCACAGGAGAAAAATAGCTTACTCACTCAGCTCCTTGGCCAGAAAGCCTTTCTTTTGTCTGCAATTTTTGTTTGGGTATAAAGGATATAGCAGGTGCCTGTTTAAATGCTTTCTTACACCCTCAGCACAGCTTCACATTACCTGTCTGAAAAAGAATCCTAAAAATATTTTTTTCCACTTCAACCTCATCTCCTGGCATAGCTCAAGACCCCTCCCCCACCAAGAGGTAGCACTATATAGGTTAAATAATAGGCCATGAGTAAGATTTAATTACTTTGTACTTGATTCAGCCTTTGAAAAAGTATGGCATGTGGAGGTGTTAAATGATAAAGAATGTTTAAGGACAATACTGCCAGCTCCAAAAGCCACCCAATCCTATCTTAGCCTTACAGTCATGAATGTGAAGTCTGGACCCTATCAATGATCACTCTAAAGCAGAATGTCATTGATCACCCTGCTGGGACAGGAAAAGCAGGTGTACTCAGTCTGAGAGTTTGGATTGACCACATTCTATGTAAATAGGTTGAGCTTGTCAGCTTAGCGTGAAATCCCTGCAAGCATTTTAAATGGTCCCCATCAACGACCCTTGGATCCCATTCCATATCCTACACTTCACCCTACCCAGGTACTAATATAAGTAGTGAGAAATCACTTCAGTCTTGAGTAAAACCCAAATAATATAAGGTAAGGTCTAGCCTGTAAATACTGGGCAGTCGTAACATCTTTTCCATATTTGCAAAACAATTGGGAACCCCATAATTCCAAACAATGAAGGTATAAGGAGTTTTTCATGCATAAACCAAGGTACTTTGGATTACCAAACATTATTGGTGGTACTGCGGTAGCGTTGTCGCCTAACAGTATGACATTGTCCTGTTCGATTCTCAGCTAGAGCATCTTCTGTGTGGAGACATGCGTGAATGGGCGTACCTTCGTTGAAGGTTGTGCGTCAGAGCTGGCAACTCGGCACGTAAAAATCTACTGCCAATCATTAGCTGATCGGAGTTCCACTGTGGTGACCCCTAACCGGGAAAAGCCGAACAACACAACATTTAGCATTAATTTCTGCAAATACAAGGTTAGTTTATTCTTCCTTACTGTGTGAATATTCTTTGCAACATGTAGACATTTAGGCAGTAGAAACATTACATGAAATGTCAGTTTGGTCAAGAAAGGCAAAAGAATGGCAGATCACCAATTAACTTTATTGTTCAGTTTTTGAACTGGCAGTATTAATAAGATCCAACTTCTGCAAAGTCCTGTTGAAACAGATTACCAAAGTATTGGTGAATTTTACCTCATGTTAAATCTAGATGTAGGGCTTTTTGATACAGACTTCTGCAGACTTCATTGAAGGGTAAAATCACATTTTGATAGTTCTCAAGTGAGAGTCACAATACTTACCACTGAAAAAATGTCCAAGACATTAGGTAAATTATGGGCCAGTTCATTTAACAATAAGATACAGTCATCAGGGGGAAAAAAAAGAGGTTAAACACAAAAAACAAATCACCAATTACAAGTATCAGCATTGCTATATGATATAAAATCAGCCTTAACTTGACTATTAGTAATATTTATAGGACTTCATATTTTAAACAATCATGGTCTCATATACACCTTTCAATATTTAAATGTATCTTAAGTCATTTTATAAACTTCTCATGAGTATTTTAGCTACAAACTGTAATATAAAATGTTCGCTTTCATAACCTCAAAAAGTTTATCATGTACTATCAAAAGTCACCATTCCTGCAATAAAATAATAATATCTCTATTTCACTAAGTACAGTATTATCCCCAAATACAGAAACATTTTCTGTAATGTATTAAAAAGCAGTCTGTGTTTGTTACAGACTTTAAAAATTTCCAACATTGGAAACTGAGGAAAGATTTTTAACGGTATGTTAAGCACTTTCATCTTCATGTCTACAGCATTTATTCATAATTAAATCAACAACTTGTGGCTTCTTTTATTTTATTTATTTATTTAACCCCCCCCCCCCCATAAAAAAAAAACTGTACAAACCACAGACACTGTAAAGGAAAAATTACAGAACTTTATTAAGATAAGCATTAAGTTTATTAAGATAAGCACTTTTGTCCAAATGTAAACAATGGTCTTTATCAGATAAAAAAAAAAATACTCACCTACAACATTTTGTATCCTGGTAAACATTGCCATCTAGTAGATGACTTGCTAATTATGTTGAAAATGTTAAAACAGTTAAATAAACATTATATGTAATAACACACATACAAAATTCACAAATCATTCCATAGACCAATTGCCAATAAAAACACTTCATAGTTTGATTAAAAATAAAACTTTAAAACTTAGTCCTAATATTTATCAATAAACTAACTGTGAAAATTTTGTTGTTGATCCCTGGGACAACAAAACTTGCCAATAAAATGTATGTCTTCTGACATGGGATTCCCAGTCACAACCCCTCTCAAAAATTGGTACCTTTTCCAAATTAAAAAAAATGTAAATTTTTTTAAACTTCCCATATACTTTGGAATGTTTATACAAAGCATTGTTTTTGTCCTTTCTCTTGACAACATAGCAGTGCTGGTAAATTTTGTGCTTTAGGCCCTTCACCATCTTCCCATTGCAAAATGCTGAACATGAATTATACTGGGCTAAATAAACTATCCCTTTTGTATTACAATTGTACTTTCCATTGGGGTAAATGTTTTTCAGGTAGTTTGCTATGATAATGCGGGAGCCTTTATAAATAAACCTACACTGGCTACAGACACCGCATTTAACCATTCCCTCGATGGCCATGTTGTACCGCCCCCCCCATTTCCTAATGGTTGTAGTTTCAAATTTTTTCTTCAAATATTAACCCCAGACTTATAAACTATGGTGGAGTTGTGGCCAACTTGTCCATCAGCCACTGAGCTTCAATATATCTATCCGAATTACCTGTTAAAAAGTTTTTAACATCCTTGCTCCCTCCACTGAAGCTTCAAACATTAGGCTCTGGAATCAAGTCAAGGGCAGATCATGCCTACTCAGCCTGGTAAACTTCTTTGAGAAGGTCACCAAAGCAATGGATGAGGACAAAATCATTCACACTGCCTACCTTGATCTGGCCAAGGCATTTGACACAATATCCCACTCGGGAATTGTTGACAAACTCAAGAGGTTAGGTACAAACTTGTACATCACCCAGTGGATAGCTAAATGGCTCACAGACAGGACCCAGGAAATTAGAATTGGGGAGTCCACCTTTACAAAGAGGCCAGTCACAAGTGGAATCCCTCAGGGATCAGTCCTTGGACCCTTCTTTTTGGCATTTATTTCTCAGAAGTCAAGGCCAATGTCAGTGGTCTCTGGCTGACTAAATTTGCAGATGATTGCAAATTAGGAACTGTCATTAAATCTGACACTGACACAAATGTTCTACAAGAGGGGCTGACACAGACAAGCAAATGGTGTCAGAGGCATGGATTAAAACCAAATGCCAAGAAATGCATAATAGTATTCTTTGGGAAATCATCCATTCCTGGTAACTATCATATTGACAACACACCTCTTAGAGTTGACCCAGTAGTCAGGGACTTAGGGACATGCATAGATAGTAATCTAGCCTTTGATCATCACATGTCTACAGTGGTAAGGAAATCATTCTATGTTGTGCAACTTATAAACAAAGGTATGGACTTAAGTCCAAGGAAGTCATTATTCCACTCTATTTGACATTCATCAGATCATTGACTACAATGCCCCCTTTGGTATGTACCTAACCAAGCATATCCAACAACTGGAACATCCACAGAGGTTCCTCAGTAAAAGAATACAGGGCATAAGTAATATGTCCTATGCAGACTGCCTCAAGGCACTATCCCTGTATTCTGTCTCCTACAGGCTTTTGAGGGGATATCTATACCTGGCATACAAGGCATTGTCAGAACCCACTTTGATGGATCTCCTGCATATCCACAAAACAAACAGTACCAGAATTACCCATTCTAAAGACATAAATCGTGCCTGTGATATAAATAGGGCCTGCTGGAGAGGTAGGTATGTACCCCAGGGACTACCCCATCTATGGAACAGTCTCCCCATCCATGTGAAGCAAAGTTCCTCCTTAACCCAATTCAAGTGAACTTGGACAATTGGATGAGGAACAGGAAATTCATCCCTGGTTTGGCACCTATGTCTCTAATGGGCACAGGCAGCATGTAAATGGTTTATCTCCCAGGTCTCTGCTTGTAAATGTTTCATCTCCCAAGCCCCTGCTTACACTTATCAAGGGTACCAGAACTTGTCAGAGACTTGGGATCCATGGCTAGGCTTAAAAATGTCCTTGTGGTTTTTAGCCTAGTAAATACCTATGAACCTATGAACCTACAAATAGCTGTGGATACTAACTCCAGTACTAACTGTTTGGGAATACCTATTCCCTGCACCACCGCCAAAGACCAAAGTCTGTGTTTTAAAATGGAATTGTATCGACCCTCTCTTTCCTTAGCCACGTCTTCCATCAACTTCTCAATAAAATCCACTGGGTATTGCCTATTGTCTTAATTTCATCAAAAATTGTGCAGTCTTCTGACACAAAGCATGATAGTCTAATAAATTGCGTCTTAACCAAATTTTTCCATTGACAAACTGGATGGTGAACGTTAAGGTGTAGTAAACTGTTAGAATAGGTCTCCTTTCTAAAGATTATGGAAATAAACCCCCTACATTTGACATCTTTAGAAATGTTAGTGTCCAAAAAGTGAATAGTTAGCTCATTATATTGACCCTTAAACTGTAAAAAAGATGTAGCATTGTTCAAATAGTCCAAAAATTGTCAATTGCTAAACTGCTTCCAAACCATATAATAAATATGTCATCCTAAAAAAAACAAATAACTGTTGATGAAAACATTGTAGATAGAATTGAAAACAAAATTCCTGTCCCACCACCACAATATTATATTGGCAAACAAATGGGTCACTGATGCTCTGATGGCGACCCCCCCTTTTGTTTGAAGTATTCCACTTCAAAATACACAAAATTGTTGGTTAAAACTAGTTCCATAGCCTCCACCACAATTTCAGTTGTATGTGCTGTTAAGTTAAAGCCACAAACTAAGGCTTCTTGAAACCACTCCAATTCTTCATGGTGCAGGATAACCAATAACAAATCCTTCACATCAACAGTTATGAAAAATATTTAATTGTTGAATGGTACTTGGCGTTATCTGTCTAAAAAGTCCTAGGTGTCCTTGAGGACATATTTTTTGTCATTAAAAAAGGATTTCAATTAAAGATTTTTCGATTTTCCTATACTCTATGTTAGATGTATATTTTACTGATAGCAAAATGTTTGATTTGATTGCTTCAGTTAGATGTAATGAGTGACCTTTAGAAATATGTTGCCAATATGATATTTAAGGTATCGTTTTGTAATTTATTAATACTTTGTATAAGTTTGAAATATCAATCTTCATGTTATGATCATTATATATAATAAGTAATTTATAAATTTTGGTTTATTGACTGCGGTGGTGGTGCTGCGGTAGCTTTGTCGCCTCACAGTAAGACACTGTGCCATTCGATTCTCAGCTAAAGCGTCTTCTGTGTGGTGACGTGCGTGAATGGACGTACCTTCGTTGAAGGTTGTGCATCAGAGCTGGAAACTTGGTACGTAAAAATCTACTGCCAATCATTAGCGGACCGGAGTTCCGCTGTGGCGACCCCTAACCGGGAAAAGCCGAAAGACACAACAACAACAACAACTTAAAGGAAGAGTTATTAATTACTCTACATAAATCCTGGGAATACATTAAAATGCTTTGCAGGGCTAACCAGTCCTAAGATGAAATTACTTAAATTGCCTTTATCATTTGTATGTCTAGAACTTTTAGCAGTTTGATGCATTGTTGCCAAAATATTTACATAGAGCATTTTTAACCCCAGATAAAACTTTTAAATTTAGCTCTTCCAAAAATAGGAAATGGTGGAGTTGCCATCAGGTAATTACAGCTGACTGGAATCACATTTTCTGATTGTATAAACATCAAACCATGCTGAAATGAAATCAAAAACATCTTACAGGCATTATTTAATGAATTCTTTATTTTATCTAAAGCTCTGATTTTACTGAATGTAAATGAAGGTCCTCATCTGAATAGATCAAATCTGTATTTACTGTGGACAATACTTGCAATCTCTAGAAAATGCATAACTGGAAGGCGGAATTCAAGCACAACACCAACTATGGAAGACTTATTTGCTTTACTGAAGAGTTCAATTTTGATGGAAAGCAGAATTAAAGAACTAAGGATTTATCCCAGGCCATTAGTAACCAACCTGTGGAAAAAAGTCTTATCATTGATCGACACTTGCAACAAACATCTGATATGCTCTGATAACTTTATATTGTTTCATCTGTACAGTAATTGGAAACATTTGCTATTAATTTAAAGTCAGGCTGACTGCAAATATTGTATATAGTTGTTTAAAAATGTTACACATAATATATTATGAACATTTTTATAATATTATTTGAAAATAAAAACTATATGAGTTAAAAAAAAGGATTTCAAAGCATGGTCGACAAATTTGGCTAATGGTTCAGTCTTTGAACCTCAAGCTGCAGCAATACGTCATAGAGGTAGATGAATAAAATATTTGTGAATTTCTGCTATACCAAAAATGTTAGGTATTGTTGGTTTGTCCACTTTAAGATATTCTAAAGTGCAACTGTCTAAATCCCTGTTCATAACCAAATCATCCAACCAGTAATCAATCCAATGATATGCCACCATAATCTCAGTTTTGCTGACACTGAAAAAAATTTTCCATCAGGCAAGTATTGTATCATTTTTTGAGAATATAAGTTGCAGTCCATCACTGTCACTCCTCCAACCTTGTCTGGTTTCATGAGTCTAATGGACTGGTTGGTAGTCAAGTCTCTAATTAACTTCATTTCCTCCTTTGTCATATTGTAAAAAAACAACCTTCTTGTTTAATTCCTGCAACTCTTTTTCACAGGTAACTTCAAAGGAGGCCAATATAGGATTTATAGGGGGAATAAATATACTATAGCTGTACAACCTTTGCTCAGTTTCTTGGCCAGAGTCATCTTCATTGAAAAACAATTCCGCGTTTAATTTGCATACATATAGTTTAAATCCAGAATCCCATTAACCACATTGAATCTCCTAGATGGTACAAACATAAACCCCTTGTGGCGACCCCACTCTGGGCCAGTAATCAAGGAGCCTGAATCCTCACCACTGACACTAGAGATGGATGTTTACTTGGAAGAAAAATGGATACACACAGTATTTCTAGATGCAGACCTCTCTGCATCAAGCACACTTTCCCTTAAGAGCACACAGGGAACACACTCAGTCCAGGGTCTGAGTTTCTCTATATCTGTTTCTCCTCAGGTCCGCAATAAGAATCTCCACTGGCACAGCTCTGTTCAGCACCCTCTATGTGAAACCAGTGCTTCGTGTCCCTGCTCTAGGTAGCTGACATATACACTCTTTGAGATTTCATTTTCACAAACACACACGCGCACACACACACACACACACACACACACACACACACACACACACACACACACACACACACCTGGGAAAGGCTGTCACACATTATCCGCTCTACCAACTTTGCCCAGACTATAAGGTAGATTCACTGCTACTAGTCAATTAGTATAATGCTCTTAAAAGGGTATCCAATTATGCTAAGTGAAGTTAATATTAATACAAATGGTAATGTTGACCAAACAGCCAGGCTTCAGGATGGGTGAGAGCAGTCACCAAGTACATGTAAGTACTCTCAAAGGTTAAAATATTTCTCTGAAAGGACCAGCCACAATGAAAAGTTTGAATATATTTAATAATAAATAATAAAAGAACATGAAAATATGAAATATCTATTTACAGTAAACACAAAAAATATTAAAAATAACACTGATGGAAAGTTTTACACAGATAGAGGAAAACAGTATTTAGCTAATCTCACTATCTTTTCCTGATTGGCTGAAAAAAAATATTGTTCCCTAGTTAAGTTACTTACTACTACAAGGCAAGATAATGTGGGTGAGGGTCTTTCTAGTCATGTTTCCAAGAACAGACTGCCCATGAAGCTTCAGTCTGCTCTAATATTAAAACATTATTTCTGTACAGAATGACATCACATACATCTGGTCATCTAACTTCTGGTTCCCACACTAATATCAACAGTAGAAGCTGCAAGGGTTTTGCACCCATGTGCTGCCATACATATCTGGAGCTCTTCCTAAGATCTTTTTCAGCATCTGGAAGACATAAAACAATAAAACCATTCCACTCTTTCTATGGGAGCTGCAAACTATTCTCTAGCACAACCATTGCATCTCTTACTCCCTTCAAAACTGTAAGATAACATATTTTGGCATAACCCATAAAGTAATTTAATTTCAAGCATATTTTCCATAGTCAGGTGGCTTAACCTCTTCTCTTCCAGTATATGCTGTTACAATGTATACATTTAAATGGTTACAGTAATGCATGTACTTTGGCTCATCTAAAAATGCCTCACTTTGTTCTGCTCCTTCATTGTCAGGGACTCTGCTTAATCCTTTCTCTTGGTTAACAACAGGTTGTCCATATCTCTTACTAACTCTGGTAGGGTAGGGGTAAGCTTGATTGGTTTCACACTGTACTCAGTCTCATGCTAACTTTTTTTCTTCCCTTGACTTGATCAAAGCACATTCCCTATCTATCTTTTGCAAAATGTTCACATATCGATCCTCCACTGTACTTAAAAGTAAATCATTAGTGATGACCTCCTGTAAAGCCCTAATTTCTTTTTCCAGTTTGTTCAGTTCCCATTTGTTGTTCATGCATAATATGTCCATATATTCCAACCCAATTCACTCAAAAAAAAAACAGTGTAGAGTAACTCAGTGTGCAAAGGAGAGCCTTCCTGTAACCCCTTGTGCAACAAACCTAGCATCCATAATATTTACATGGTTTAAGTTGTTACTATTTGGAAACTCAACATTACCTTCCTAAACCATTTGTAGGGTAAGTTGTGGATTTAAAACACCAGTACATGTTGCTTCCTTGTTGAAACATGGCCTGTTAACAACTGAAGCATTCCTGTCACTTTGTTCACTTGCTTTACCTCTTTCAGCCACTTGTGCTTTTAACATACCATCCAGTTTTTGAGAACAGCTTTGAAGCTACAACCCTTAGGAAATGGGGGTACAACATGGCTGCAAAGGGTGTGGTTAAATGTGAAGCCTATAGCCAGTGTAGGTTTATTTGTGAAGGCTCCAGCATTATTGTGGCAAACTACCCAAAAAACATTTACCCAATGGAAAGTAGAATTCTAATACAATAGGGATTGTTTATTTAGCCCAGGGTAATTCACAATTAGCATTTTGCATTGAGAAGACGGTGAAGGTCCTAAAGCACAGAAACTACAAGCCCTGTTATGCTATCAAGAGAAAGGACAGCAACAATGCTTTGTATAAGCATTTTCATTTTTTTATATTGTAAAAGGTACCAGCTTTTGAGAGGGGTGGTGACTGAGAATTGCACATTGAAAAACATGAATGTTATTGGCAATTTCTGTTGAATGCTACAGACCCCCCACCCCGGATCAGCAACAGAATATCCATAGTTAATTTATTGATGAATATTAGATCTAGGATTTAAACTTTTATATTTAATCAAATTATGCATTGTTTTTATTCACAATTGGTCTCTGGAATGATTTGTAAAGTTTTTATGTGTTTTATTACATGGTCACGGTGGTGCAGTGCATTGTCACCTCAGAACATGACGCTCCCTGGTTCGATTTTCGGCTGGAGCGCCTTCTGTGTGGAGTCTGTATATCCTCCCCATGGTCAAGTGACATTTAAAGACATGCAGGTAGGTGCTTGCATGAATGGGTGTGCCTTCTTTGAAGATTTTGCACCGGGTTGATGACTCAGCACTGTAAAAATCCACTGCCAATCATAAGCGGACCGGTGATCTGATGTGGTGACCCATAACCGGGAAAAGCTGAAAGACATTGCTATGACTTAGAATGTTTGATTTTTTTAACATTTTCAGTGCAATTAGCAAGTCATCCAATAAATGGGAGTGTTCAACAGGAGATAAAATGTATGGTGAGAATTTTTTTTATCTGATGAAGTCCGTTGTTTACACTAGGACGAAAGCACTTACGTTAATAAACTTCCATACTTTTTTGCTTTAGAGTGTCTGTGGTTTATTTATTTATCTATTTATTTTTTACTTTTATTTGTATTTATTTTTAAGTTACTATTCTGTTCACTGCTGCTTTTTCTTTTTAGTCTTATTCACACATACAAATTCAGGCAAACACATTGCTTACTATGGCAAATACACTGCCAGCAAACCAGGAACTTCCCATGATTCCTGGAAATGAATTTTCTTGAATTGCACATAAGTTCCAGGCTGATTAGTAAGGTGTACTGTATCTTGTTATGTAGCCACATTGAGCTGCTTAGTAATAGTCTAATGCACATATCACTGCTTCACAGTCATGCTTAGGAGTGATTCATAAAAATGCTTCACTCATTAGGCATGAGCCCAGATTGGCTGTCAATACAGTAACATGATAATGAGATCTAATGTTCCATTCACAGCATCACTCTACAGCAGTAGGAACACATTGTTAGTGGTAGCAGGCATGTCTTGTAGGGAACTCTACTGCTGGTGGAATTTCCTTTCTTACTACAGAGGTATTTGGGGATTTTATTTTTATGACATGCGTTGGGCAACAAATTAGCAAGAATGGGGGTTATTTTGCAAAAAAGTGTAACACCATGTTGTTCTACACAATTTTTGTCTTACAGTATCACTTGTTAAGATGATACCCTGATGGTGCTGTAATTGTGAATTGTGTATGATTGGGGAAGGAGATACTTTACATATGTACTCTATACATTGAGTACAATACCTACACAACTGGGCAAGACTGTTTTGGAGGCCTTAATCCTCTTTATGACTTGAGACTTGATCTCATCAAAGAATTCTGAGATAAACAATATAATTGAAAGTTATTTATAGTATAGTATAGGAAAAAATATAACAAGAATGGAAATATTCTTTATGCTGTTTGTGGACATAATAAACTCATCACAAATCACAGACACATAACCCAAATTAAACAACTCTGATTATACTCATAAAATCAGTTAGGTTATGGTGATGGCCAAAAAGTTCAGTGATTCAAGGATTAAATACAACATTTATATATAACTAAGTTGTATGCCTTAAAAGGAAAAGTGGTAGGAAATGAAGGGGACTTATAATAAATCACAGTCGGAACGTTATATAAACATATCAACTGTTTCACTGGCAATTATGATTTATGCTGATCATGTAGTCAGCTTTTTACTGACAATTATATTTCCATTGAAAATGTCTTAAAAAAGAAGTCATGTCCAATGGTAAACAAAGTTGCTTAGCATGATTAAGAAAGAAGCATTGTTGTCAGTTATATGGCAGACTTCCTAGTTCAAATAATGAAGTATGTTATCAAAATAAATAAATAAAGCATTGCCATAGAAAATAAGAAAGGCTGAAAGAACATATGAATTTAAAATTAATTGAGCGCACTTTCAATATGAAAACTATGCATAAATATCTATAAGAATTTGAGAAAGATGCAGACTGTACTATTAGTCTCACTGCTACTAATGTAATAGTAAAAGATGATAACACACTGGTTAATATAGTTGGTGACATGTTTTTGGTTGTGTAATGAAAGCTATAACAGTAAATGAGAATATATAAATTAGTTGTCATGACATCTTCCCAGTCATCACAACAAAAATGGTCTGCACACTGAGTCCAGAGACACGCAATTTTATTCGTTTTTTGCACTTGTGTGATTCCTGAATGACAATAAAGTTTACTTTGACTTTGACTTTTGACTTTTTGAAATGTTGGCAGCTGTTCCAGAGATTTTAAAAGGGTTATTCCTAATCAGGGTTATTAATTAACTAATATCATGATTAACTCATCTTCTTCAAGTGTACAAATGTTCTCCATTTGTCCCTAAAGAGCAGAAGGAGATATTGCAATACCCATTGCAAATAATAACATAAATAGCATAATGAATAATTATCACTTTACTAGTTTAACCAGCATTGTGGGAAAGTAAGAGAATATTCATTAAGCTGCTACCTGAAGCAGTTAAATAGAGGCTGAATATCAGTCAACCGGGTTTAAGGAGGCACGTTAATTCTTGATGAATTTTTATAGCTTAGATTTAAATTTAATAGGTACATTAAATCAGGGATTGTCAGTAAATAAAATTTACCTAGCTCTAGGAAAGGCCTTTCATTCAGTGTGTCATCAAGAAATATTAAATGGTATGAGAGCATTAAATTGTAATATTTGTATCACAGGGTGGATTGCTAATTGTTACTGAACAAGAGGTGTACATTTATGATAGGAAACACATTTTCAAAAGTTAAAATATATAATATGCTGCTCAGCATTTTTATGTCTGAATTCCCCTCCGAGCATAAGATCTGGATAAATAAGCTTACAGATAATATTAAAGTCAGGTCATTTATAACTAAAACTGAGGATAAAGCAACCTTGCAAAAGATTTTGAAGCAATTTATAACTGGTCGATTTTAACTTTTGATGCAAAGAAAATAAGGTAGTTCATTTTCAAAATAACAACCCTGGTTATCCCTATTCCCTTGATGATTTTATTCTTTCTGAGGAAGATAAATTCAGGGATTTGGGAAACATAATTGAAAACTACATTTTTGCAAACATCAGTGTAATTAGAAAATATAGAGATATGTAGAGATATATTACAGTATCTGACGAGTCAATATGAATTTTCTTTGGTTTCCCTCCAGAAGACAGCAGTCAGGCCTCACAGAATATTGCACAGAAGTTTATAATTACAATTTGTCATAGTAAAGACATTAGAGAGGGTATAAAAACATTTTCTAGACAAATACCTAAAATAAGTCACTTAAGATAGAGAGACAGGTTAATCAAGCTTTCTCTATTCTCTGTAGATTATATGTTGATGGATGCAGGTTATGAGTCTTATTTATAGGTGGCAGTAAATCTATGACATAGATTTTGGGTGTAGAATATATATGGGTTGCCCCTGTTATAAGGAATCTATAGTTCCTCTGTAAATCTACCAAAATGTAATACTAATAATGTTGTTGTTGTTTGTCTTTCGGCTTTTCCCAGTAAGGGGTCGCCATAGCAGAACTCCGGTCCGCTAATGATTGGCAGTAGATTTTTACGAAATGGCGAGGTGCCAGCTCGACGCTCAACCTTCAATGAAGGCACACCCATTTACGCACGCATGTCTTTCTAATGCTACCCAACCGCGGGGAGGACATGCAGACTCCACACAGAAGGCACTCCCAAGCCCAGCCGAGACTCAAGAAATTCTTTCAGTGTTGCACTGGTAAATTTTGGAAGTTCCCCTCCTTTGTATGACCCTAATATATATGAAAACAGGCTCTTATATAGTCTCTTCCTAGGCCGAAGCTGTTCATCTGCATTGAACATGGAATATATTGCATCTTTCACTGTATATGAGCTACACAGAGCATGGAATAATGTATATTGCATCTTTCTCCATTGTGTATATGAGTTACACTGAACATGGAATATATTGCATCTTTCTCCTTGTGTATATGAGCCACAATGAACATGGGATATATTGCATCTTTTTCCTTTATGTATATGAGCTACACTGAGCATGGGATATATATATATATATATATATATATATATATATATATATATATATATATATATATATATATATATATATAGCATGTTTTTCCATTGTGTATATGAGCTACAGTGAACATGAGATATATAGCAACTTTCTCCTTTGTGTATATGAGCCACAATGAACATGGGATATATTGCATCTTTCTCCTTTGTGTATATGAGCTCCAGTCAACATGGAATATATTGCAACGTTTTCCTTGTGTACAACTCTTTGAGTGGCTTTGGTTTGTAGCTATTAATGTAGCTGTAGTGCCCCACTGTAATGCTTCTTTAGCTGATATTAACTACCTTCACTGCGTTCTCCAGTGCTGTGTCAGCAGGCATGGACTTCAGCTCACCTACCATTTCCCGTAATGTTAGTGAGTTTAGAGTTACAGGTACGGCTGTCGGATTCCCATTATTTTCTTTGCTGCTGCTGCTCATTAACATTTGAAGAAAGAGAAAACTGTAATATGTACTTTAAATACATTTTTTTGTGTAATATGTACCTTAAAATACATTTTGTTGTGTAATATGTACTTTAAATACATTTTGTTGTGTAATATGTACTTTAAAATACATTTTGTTGTGTAATATGTACCTTAAAATACATTTTGTTGTGTAATATGTACTTTAAATACATTTTGTTGTGTAATATGTACTTTAAATACATTTTGTTATGTAATATGTACTTTAAAATACATTTTGTTGTGTAATATGTGCTTTAAATACATTTTGTTGTGTAATATGTACCTTAAAATACATTTTGTTGTGTAATATGTACTTTAAATACATTTTGTTGTGTAATATGTACTTTAAAATACATTTTGTTGTGTAATATGTACCTTAAAATACATTTTGTTGTGTAATATGTACTTTAAATACATTTTGTTGTGTAATATGTACTTTAAATACATTTTGTTATGTAATATGTACTTTAAAATACATTTTGTTGTGTAATATGTGCTTTAAATACATTTTGTTGTGTAATATTTAGTTTAAATACATTTTGTTGTGTAATATGTACTTTAAAATACATTTTGTTGTGTAATATGATACATTTTGTTGTGTAATATGTACTTTAAAATACATTTTGTTGTGTAATATGTACTTTAAATACATTTTGTTGTGTAATATGTACTTTAAAATACATTTTGTTGTGTAATATGTACTTTAAATACATTTTGTTGTGTAATATGTACTTTAAATACATGTTGTTGTGTAATATGTACTTTAAAATATATTTTGTTATGTAATATGTACTTTAAATACATTTTGTTGTGTAATATGTACTTTAAATACATTTTGTTATGTAATATGTACTTTAAAATACACTTTGTTGTGTAATATGTGCTTTAAATACATTTTGTTGTGTAATATGTACCTTAAAATACATTTTGTTGTGTAATATGTACTTTAAATACATTTTGTTGTGTAATATGTACTTTAAAATACATTTTGTTGTGTAATATGTACCTTAAAATACATTTTGTTGTGTAATATGTACTTTAAATACATTTTGTTGTGTAATATGTACTTTAAATACATTTTGTTATGTAATATGTACTTTAAAATACATTTTGTTGTGTAATATGTGCTTTAAATACATTTTGTTGTGTAATATTTAGTTTAAATACATTTTGTTGTGTAATATGTACTTTAAAATACATTTTGTTGTGTAATATGATACATTTTGTTGTGTAATATGTACTTTAAAATACATTTTGTTGTGTAATATGTACTTTAAATACATTTTGTTGTGTAATATGTACTTTAAAATACATTTTGTTGTGTAATATGTACTTTAAATACATTTTGTTGTGTAATATGTACTTTAAATACATTTTGTTGTGTAATATGTACTTTAAATACATGTTGTTGTGTAATATGTACTTTAAAATATATTTTGTTATGTAATATGTACTTTAAATACATTTTGTTGTGTAATATGTACTTTAAATACATTTTGTTGTGTAATATGTACTTTAAAATACATTTTGTTGTGTAATATGTACTTTAAATACATTGTGTTGTGTAATATGTACTTTAAATGCATTTTGTTGTGTAATATGTACTTTAAAATACATTTTGCTGTTTGTCTGACTTTGTGAGAGTAAGAGATGTGTAACATACAGTGTAGTACCAAAAGGAATGTAAGATGTTATTTTAAACTGTTCTTTTTTATTTTAATGTAAGTTCCACTTCTGTTGCAAGCGCTTTATTAGGCTTTTATTTTTTGTTTAGATGCATGGAGTTTTGCCTTGATTTGTTCACGTAAGGGGAGTATCACTTTTGAGGAGATGTTGCATAGTTTTTGTACTACAGGCGGGTTAATATTGATTTAACACAGTAGAAATAACAAGGTCTAGGGTGATTAGTCATATGCCAGACAACCAAAACACATATGATTGGCTGGAGTCTGTGTGATATTGAACAATAAAGCCCTAACAATGACCCAGATAACCTGAGTTCAAAAAAATGTTTCAGGCACTGGAAGACTTGGGTGGAGTAGGGTAGGAGTGAATGGACTATTCTAGCAGGCCTATCTTGGAGAGGTGATAGTGGTCTTGTTTGGCTGACCAGCTTATGTGCAAATGGAATCTTGTACTCAGCAAGTGACAGTAAAACGAAAGTTGTGTACATGTCAATTCCAAGTCTGTGAGGTAACCCTAATAGAGTGTGTGTGTGTGTGTGTGTGTGTGTGTGTGTGTGTGTGTGTGTGTGTGTGTGTGTGCACATATGCATGAAAGCTTGAACATATCAAGGAAAGGGCATAGGATGCCTCTGTGTAATATGGGTGTCCACAGAGTCACTAGGGGTAGGGGTAGGGGGTCAACAGGAACATCATTCATGGCTACATGTATAATAGCCATGATACATATTGCTTTTTTCCCACTGATGGGGAAAGAAATGGAAAGAATGGAGGTGGTAGCAGATTAGTGGCCATCACGTATGGGAACAAGAAAAACGATACAGAAAAAATACATTATTGGCTGAAACAATGTGTCAGAAGCTAGAAACTGAATATTTTTATGTAGTGGCAAAGACCACCCTTCTCCTTGTAGGGAAGTGTATTAGACCTCTGCACTTAATATCATCAGCTTCATGGTTAGGAAGGAAGAAAGGAAGTGCCTTAAGGAGTTTAGTTCAGCTTTTTTGTTTTTTGGCTAATAATGAATTTTAGTTAGCATATCTTACTCCATATATAATACATAGGTTTAATTTCCTACTACCACAATTACAGCTGTTATTCTTGCCAACATGGTTAGTTCCACCGGACCTGTAACCTATTTTCATAGTAACTTGAGGTGGCAATTACAGAGACTAGGAGAAATGTGGCTAAGATAGCGTGTAACGTCTCCTTCTGTTTATGAAAGGGAAGTGGTCCATTCCTGTTCAGTATATTCTGGAGGAAGGTACACATTGGTTTGCACCTGCCCAGGGTTCTTTTCATGAATATGCAAGAGCAGAACAGCATTCTGTCTGTAGCATCCACATCGGTTGTGCAGCAGTAGCATGAAAACAGATTATGCAAATTATTATGCTTAATGAAAGTGCTCTACCAGTTTCTGCCTTGCTGACAATGCTGAAAGACAGTCATCCACAGATTGCTCCTTCTGGGCATTGTTGAGTGCTGAAATGGAAAGTGTTTTCACAGAAGTTCAGGAAGGTGATGTGACTGTTCATGGTGCTGCCCTGAGATACAGTGATGAATCCTGTGAAAATCAACATACCACTGCAAGTGAAGGAAGGTTATCCAAGCTACATAGCTTTCACAAAGTATGGAAGGAATTACAGACATTGAAACACAGTACTGTTCCAGGAAAACAATTAGACACATATTCAGCAACCATTACAAAAGGCAATGCTCTACCGAAAATTAATGACTTTATTTACCAATTGGAGAAGTATGTTAACAGAAGTACATTTTCTCTTCAGTTGACAACCACAATACTTTAGTGCAAAAGTAGATGTGTTACACAGGTTGAAAAGGGCAAAGAAATATTATTGACAGCAAATGCACACCACCACATTCCTGATAGTGCAGCCCAGCATATTTTGCATGCGAGGACTACTATGAGGAAACATGCAGATGATAGCCCAGATGTAACCTATAAAGTTGTCAGTGAGGTTCTTGCTGCCACATCTACTGACACAGGGCTATATATGCCAGTGATAAGGCCATAGAATAGCCTGCTCAGTGAATATGGTGAAATAACTACAGCACACACATTATATTATGAATGGTTTAGAACATTTATATTCAGACCACTTGCCATTTAACTCTTAAAATGATATAATTAATGCATTGATATTAACCACTGAGCAAAATATATATGACCTAGCTGCAACAAAATATCACATAGTGGATGGATCCTTTCTTTTGAAAAATGCAAGTATGTCTATACAGTACATGAGTTCTGATCAATGTTTCTAAGACAAGGGTAGTTCCCCTAGTACATGCTGTTCTGTCTTCATAAATTGAAGAAGCATATACTATTAACATAGGATCATAGGAGATTACTAAGCTATCAACCCGGAGGTCATTTTAAGCCTAGTCATTTCAACTCAATGTAATACTGTAGAGGTACTTGTCAATACCCAAGATTGCATTTAGTGATGACTGCCAATGTCCAAGAGGGTTGTGGATGCTATTCCTGGTAAGAATTTATGGTGCCTCATCCATTATTCCAGTTTCCTCTTGAACAGTGTCCTAGAGGTGTTCTGTTTCACATGAACTGGAAGCCTGTTCCAAAGATGTGGCAGTTGCTGGGAGATATATCTGTCCCTCCAGCATGTCCAAATTTAAATCACAGGCCATATTTAAGTCTCTGGAATGGGTAGCCATAGACTCATTTGATTTATGGATATGCAGTAAGTTCATTAGGTTAGGGTCTTGGGTTGCTCTGTAGGCCAGGCATAAGTCTACCCTAAGAAGTCTATACGATACGGAGTAAAGTGACAGGGATTTTAGTTGGTCTGTGTTAAGGCATACGTTGGAGGCCCTTTATCTTCTTTGTTAGAAACCTCTGAGGTCTTTCTAATTACTGTAGATACGTAGTACAGTACATGCCAAATGGGGCATTATTGTTAATTATGGGCCGGACAAGTGCCGCGTATAAGGTGGTTATAGCTTCTTTTGATCTTGAGGTCATGCCTTTACTAATCAAGTGAGCTACATGGAAAGCTTGCATTACAATGGTAGACACATAGTGGTCAAAGATAATGGTGCGGTCAACCTGTGATCCCAGGTCCCTTACCACTTCATGGGTACTTAGGGTATTGTTATGTATCTGATAGTGTGAAGGGACATTGTCTGTGCTGAAGGGAATCATGATGCATTTCTTTGTATTCAGTTTGAAACTGTGACTAATACACCAGTCATTGGTTTGTGTGAGACTATTCTGGAATGTACTGACATCATTTAGGGATTCAATGATCGCACCTCGTTTGCAGTCATCTGCAAACTTATAGGTTCAAAGGACAATACTAGGCTATTGGCCAAGAGGCCCTTATAAGCCTAGCCAAGAATTTCACCTATGTTCCCACAAAGTCAGCACCTGTTTTCCCTGTCCAGCAGGGACACAAGTGGGATCCCAGAGGTATATTTTCTGTTTCCCATCCAGTTGTCCAGGTTCCTCTTAAAGAGGGCTAGTGAGGTACTCTGCTTGATATGGAAAATATGTCTATTCCACAGATGGGGGAGTAATTGGGACACAAATCTATCCCGCTAACAAGTTCTATTAATGTCACAGACCAGGTTGAGACCTTGCATGCGGGTTGCACAAGTGGAGTTTGACTTACTGATATGCAGCAACTCCATCAAGGCTGAGTCTGAGATGACTTTGTATGCCAGACACAGGTCACCTCTGTGCAGGCTGTACAAAAGTGAGTAGAGGGACAGGGCTTTTAGCCTATCTGTATAGGATATGTGTTTGAGACCCTGAATTTTCCTGGTCAGCAACCTCTGTGGTCTCTCCAACTGCTGCATGTGCTTGGCAAGGTACATGCCGAAAGGGGCATCATACTCGATAATGGGTCTGATAAGGGAGGAGTACAGGGATGTTATGACCTCCTTGTCCCTGGATAAAATACCTTTACTTATGAGGAGGGCCATGTAGAAATCCTTCCATACAATGGAGGCAACATGGTGGTCAAAAGTTAGGTTGCTCTCTGTCTGGGTGCCCAAGCCCCTCACAACTGATTGCATTCTTAGTACGTTGTTATTGATGTAATAATTAATGGGGACACCATTTTCCCCAAGGGTATAATGATGCATTTCATGGCATTCAGTTTGAGACCATGCTTCTGGCACCCATCATTAGTTTAGTTAAGGCCTTCTTGGAGGATGTTCACATCACTAGGGGAATTTATGACAGTGCCCAGCTTGCAGTCATCTGCACACTTGGTCAGCCACAAACCACTGGTTTTGGCTTGCATCTCTGGTCAACTACAATCCTTTAGTTTTGACCTGAACTTCTGAGAAGTATAAACCAAATAGCAGGGAGCCCAGCACTGACCCCTGTTGCACCCCACTGGTAATAGGTCTGCTGGTTGATGTGGAGTCACCCATTTTGATAGTATGTGTCTGGTTTGTGAGCCGGTTGGAAGCCCATCTTATAATGAAAGGTTTTACATTCAGTTTGCTAAGTTTATCGGTAATGCCTGAATGTGGGATTGTGCTGAAGCCTTTGCCAAGTCGAGGTATGCTGTGTGCACAAATTTGCCCTCATCAATGGCCTTGGTCACACTTTCAAAGAAATCTACCAGATTTAACAGGCAGAATCTCCCCTTCACTACGCAACTTGGGTAGGGTCCAGGGTTTGGAGGTTACCTATGTCTTTATTTATGAGGTCCATAATGATACATTCCATGACCTTACAGATAAGGTTAGTCGGGTTTATGGGTCAGTAATTCCCTGGGTCTGTTGCTAGGCCATATTTGTTGAGGGGAATAACTGTAGCTGTTCTCCATTCCGCAGGATCAATCCCTGTGGTTAGGCTATGATTGAAAAGGATACTTAGTGGTGATGCTAGTTCATGTTTTAGCCTGTTTAGAAGACAGCCTGGGATGTCATCTGGTCCCATAGAAGCTGAATTCTTTGCCTTGGATGGGGCTTTGAGGACCTGCTCTTCAGATATGTAAGGTTGGGAAAAGTTTGGGCAAGGGTTTGTTGTAAGTTAGGAGGGGATAAGGGAGTGAAATTCTCATCAAACCTATCTGCTAGCAAGTTCTCTATCTGTGTGATAACATTGGCCACCAGTTCTGCACATGCTTGGGTTCTACCCTTTAGGTTACATATATAGCTGTGAAACGCTGTCTTCAAAAGTGATATCATCTGACTTTGAAACTTTCTTTGGCATCTCTGCTTGGAAATGATAATAGCTTTACTTTATTGGTCAAACAGTTGCCATCCCTATTGTTTGAAAGTCCTGAATATGTTAAGGAAAATCTTTCTTACAATATGTATAAGCACACCACACAGGGCATGACCACTCTGTAAATTCTTTGATACTAATTGCATTTTGAAAAGCCTGAGACAATAGAGCAGTAGAAAAGCGAGAGGTGCAAGACTACCACCAATAGATGGGTACAAATTCTGGAATCAACATAACACCCGGTCATGTGGCTTTCCACACAGTCAAAGCTGGGGGAAGGATGGACTCATTCTCTCAGAAGTTACTTGAATATAGGTTCATATCTGTGACTACCAAATTAAGAATATTTCAAACTGAGCAAGTTTATATATATATATATATATATTTACTCCTTCATTGAGACAAAGCAGTATTTCATGGCTACTAATCAAAAAGGGTGAAACTTCTCCTTGTGATCTACAAAAGCATTGCACATTACTGAAGGTTTAGCCAGTTAATTTCAGCTGCAGAGCACTAAATAATGGTCTCTGTACTGTTTCAAGATAAAGCTGATGTTTTGCTTTTTTTCATTCCTTTCTGAATTAATTGTGAATGTATCATAATTTAACTGAAAGAGTTGAATGGATGTATTTATAAATGCAATAGAACTATTCTACTGTGCATGCACGGTAATTTAAAGTATACTGAGTGCTCAGCATTTCCTGCTGTTTGCAAATAGATAGTATGACCACCATAAAATAGATAACACAGTACAGCTTGAGCAATACTTTTTTTAATTAGTTTACTGCTCTTAAAACACTGAGTGCATCAGCGATAAAATAAATTAAATTTCAGCATGTGATACCGCTACTTCATTACCGCTAGCAATAAATGTCACCGTGGACATATAAGTGCGTGGTTGTACCTTATGGTATCATCACAAACATCACTGAAAGAATTTATGTATCCAAAAACGTGGAGACATTTTAAGTTTATTTACAGGAAGAAAAAGTTATTTGGATACTTAAATTAGTAAGATTCAAAGCAACGTAAATTCGACTGAGATGCACATGTTGCTTATAGAGTTGTGCAGGCAATTTGTGCATCTGCACAGAAGTCACATAGGTGTTTTAATACCTTTACTCATGTTCTTCCTTCTTCTTTTTCCTTTAGCAGTAAACAAAAAAAAAAAACAATACCAATTTGGAGACTAACGATTGCTATGCAAACCTATATGACGGAAGATGATGAAAATGATACAGAACATTAACATGCCTAGACATAAATCTAGGTATATGTATATCCAAATACATGCATGTAATCTGTATAATACCCTCTAGTGACTGTTGTAGGATGTGTGTAACTGTACTCTTAGGGAAATCTGGGAGGATTATGTCACATGTATGCTGCTAATTGAGGAAGTTATGTACTTTCTATAAAAAGAGAAGGCCAGAAATAGGTAGACAGAGATCTTTACTTCTCATGTATACGTATTTGTGGAATCAACAGAGGAGATACTTGAAGGTTGCCTTAAACTGAAAAGGTTGTGAGTCTACCTGTGCAGTACTAAAGATGGGAGATTTATTTGTGAATTGCTAGTTTGCCTATAGATTTAGTCAGAGTCTAAGCATAAATTTAGCTGGAAATGATAGGCAGCTTATTTTGAACTGCTGCACAGACTGTTAGGTTTCTGAGAGACAATAAGTGACACAAACATATCTTTTTTCTTTTGTTTTGTGGTGATATACATGCATTATACATAACCATTATTTCTTAACTGCACTGTAAATTACCTGCAAGCAAACTTCAAAGGAAGTCTGCTGTGTGCTGTTCATGCCGTTCTTGTGGAGAATGCAGGTAAAATTTAGTTAAATTATACCAAATTGCATTACACATTTCCTGCATTGCTACTCAGTACAAACCTATTGGGAGTTAACTGAGGAACTCTTACTTTCATTTTTAGGCAAAATTTAGTATCTGCAATGGTAAGCAAAATGAAAATAAATGGAAATGTTTCTGATTCACCCTGAGGCTAACAGAAATGAATTTTAGGGTGTACATAGAAATGAAAACGGGGAGTACAACAACCCCAAAGAATCACTATTGAATGAATGCCTAATTAAGACTTATTAAGATTTATTCTTAAATAAACCTTATTTGCCCAACACTCATTCTTCTACTCCTCTTTCAACTTCAGCCTCTGCTGCCTTCAGCATCTTCATTGCCCTTCCCCCAACTTACGCCTTACCTTCTGCCTCTATTATGACCTACCTTTTCTCATAACTGCTAGACTCACCTTCCTGTGTAGACACATTAGTCTTCTCCCTTTTCCTTCTTCCTCAAATCTTTACCCAGAGTGCTCAGTAGTGCATTTCTGACCTATTCCCATAACCTTTTTACTTTTTAGTTTTCTCACAAGTGGTCTAAATTATCTTTTACCATCTCCCTCATTTGGCCATCATTGTTGTCTTTCCGTTCTTACTCTTAACCACTCTAAAGTGCAGAGTAACATGGTTACTAATGAGAACTAAACACAGACCGCCATTTCCCCTTTATCTTTGTTAGGATCACATTACAGTTCCATCATTTCCACAACAATTTATCACCTAACAGTTCATTTGTCTTCCACTCACTCTCTACGCTGCTGCTTGGAATCTTCCATTGAGGTCAAGGAAGATTCAGATTTTCCATGGCATTAACCTGCTTCCTGTAATTCTATGCCTTTTCACTCCTCCACTCTCTGTCCTCCTGTGACATATCTTTGACACATGCACAGTATCAGTTCCTCAACATTCCCACCTTGCTGTACCTTAACCAGCAAGGGACTTAATCTAGCTTCTTAATCTGCCATTTTCCCTGCTACCTTCATCAGCTCTTGCCTCTCCTACACTCTGACTTCACAGTTTATGCTTCTTTTGCTGTAGATTACATCTCCATCTTCATTCCTCCTTACTCTGTCTTTCCTGAAGAACCTATGGCAGGAAACCTCTGTCTCACCCCCCACCCCCTTTTGCCTCTGGCTCATATTTCTTTGTTACCAGCAATTTCCATCACCACTAGCATCAGTACCTACAGTTCCTCCATCGTCTGTCCTAGGCACCTTGCATTGCTGGGTAAACCCACCTACCTATGTTCGAAGCCACACAGGTTTGTTTCCCTGCTATGTTGTATGTTCTCTTTTTAATTTTTTTAACTTTCAGTGAACCTGCACCCTCTTCTGTATCTATGACATGCCTTTCCCCTTCCTCCTTCCTCATTCATCTCAGTTTAAAGATACAAGCACCGAGGCATACTTTCTCCAATGAAACATAGCGTACCTCTGCCCCCTCTGGGTTAAGATCATAAGTGATCTTAGTATATAGCTAGTACTTCTGCCAGGTATGTCCTTACCATCATTCCTGTCCCAAGCCATTCTCCTTTGTCCTCTACTGCACATAGTCATTATACTCCCAAATCCACTCCTTCCACTGTATGGTGGCTGCTGACCCAGGTAAGACATCTGGGAGTGCAACCACCATCACCCTATCCTGACATCTCTCTGCTGGCACCTCTGCTGACTCCTCCCTGACAAATTGTTCATGCCACCTGCTGCCTCACTGGTTCTGATTGCTGCCAACTCTGCTGTCTCCTCCCTGACAAATTGTTCATGCCAGCTGCTGCCTCACTCATTCTGGCTGCTGACACCTCTGCTGTCTCCTCCCTGACAGGTTGTTCATGCCAACTTGCACCTCTGTAATCCAATGCTCTGCTTTGTGATCACCTTTTTCAACTCCTTCCATGTCTTGTTATGTCTAAACCCCCAAGACTGAATTCACCATAAACAGGTTCCCCCTATCTCTTTTATCAAGGATATTAATTTCCTTGGTCATGGTCTTCTCTTTCATTGCTATATTTCCTACGTTCTCCTTTCTTTGTGAAATACTACTTGTCTGTACCCCTTTGGCAATCTGTGCCTATGTCCTTATGTCCTCTACTTTTCTTCCACAGGTTTTTCTACCCCATCATCTCTGTTGGCCTTCTTTTGCTTCTTCTTCTTCAGCCGCAGTCTTCCCTTCTTACCTTACTAGCAGTCTAGTTCCATCTATGTCTCCCTTATTCTCTTTTGAAGGTTCCCACTCTCCTAAAGACTCAACAACCACGTCACCCAAAAAGCCATGAACCAGACTGCTGTGTCATATCATGATCCACTCAGGTATCTCACTCTTTTCCCTACGTTTCTTGCCCCAGTTGAAATTTTCATGCTGTGTCATTCTTGGATCAGCCAGTTTTTATTCCTTTGTTTATTATTTTTACATGTATAAATATGTTTTATGTATTTTAACTAATTATAATGGTATTCTTAGCTCATACATGTCTCACTGTTAAGCAGATTCCAATCAAGGGACAAAATAAGTGAAAATCTGTAGTAACACCCAGTTGTCACCTTCTTTACCTTATTCAGGGACAATGATAAGCCATACATCAGAACCCAAAGACTGAGGCAATTACAGAACTCCCTTATGAACCAATCAGTTTGCACTTAATTCAGTTCAGATACCAAACACGCAGAGACAATGAGCTGGAACCTCTGTTCAGTCGATAAGAAATTAAATAACAGAATGATATGAGCAATTTTAGTGAGTGTAAAAGAAAAGTGTATAAGCATAAAACTCCCCTTTTCTACAAATGAACAATAAGGATACAGACACTCAACAATCAGAGAGCAATTTAAAATATATAAAAAGTTTAGTCCACTTCAGAAAACACAGCAAATAATAATATGTGCGTGTTAACAAGGTAGGACCACTGGACAAAGTCCCTTTCATGGATATCTGGTTAACTGACTTTCTCAAAGTCCTGCAGTATGCAAATGAGAGCTAAGGGATTGAACCCTTTACCCCAGGAATTACAACTGCCAGCCTTAACCCTCAGAGTCAACTGTCAACAGATTTAGTAAAGCTAAACAATATTTCCAAATTTACATTAACTACACATCAGAAAATCAATGTACAAAACCTAAAAAAAGTAAATCAATGCACAAAGTACTAACTAATCGGCAAGATCCCAGACCTGAACTTCTAGAAACAGTTGTAAACAGCTGTAAATCTTCAGAAGCATAGAAAGGTATATACAAAAGCCTAATATTCTTTAATGTATAGTGCACAAAATGCTGTAACAAACTATTAGTGGAAATACACTCTTGCTTTTATGAATCTTTATTACATATATCTTTCTGGAATCTCAAGGCAAACTGTTTATGCATCTGGCAGTTTATACAGTTATTTTGTTCTTTGTTCCTATTAAAGCAGTTACTAAGTAGGAACCTCTGTTAATAAAAATACTGTCAAGTAATTGCTTTCAAGATGTTTTTCAATTATGGGCATTACTATATACAGTATATCATTGGAGGTTTAAATATATGAGGCATTTAAAATTTTATTGCTTCTACATTTTGAATTTATAGTTTATAATTTAAACTAATTTGAAACATTATATTGCTTTGTTGAGGTTTACTTAATTTCAAGTCACAATAAATGTGGTGTAAATTATTAGAATATCATTGTCATATCATTCAATTTGGCAAGATTACCACTTTAAATCATTATAAACAGCAATTGTGTGATCTTGAATTTTTCTATCACTGTAAACTAACAAAATCATCATATTTTACCTAAAAGGCTAAGTGCACAGTAGATGACAAAGTTTCTAAAGAAGAAAAAGAAAGTTGTTGCTTTTAAATAACAGATTACTAAATTAATGCAGTTATTCACATTGTATCTTTGCTTTGAAATGAGCTTACTTGTATAAAACTGTGGCAGACTGGTACACCTTATCAGAATATCTGCACCATATCAAAAGAACATTGGAATCACATGCATGCTGATTAATACGTTATGGTATTTTCCCTAATGCATCATTTCAAGAGTAGTTGTTTTATTTCTGATACATATGAACCATCATTTGATTTCTTTATACTGTCTTTTGAAATTATCTTCTAAGAAGTAATATATATGACTACTAAGTAAATGCAAAATTGCATGTGATTTCTAAGATTTTTTCCAACAGCTCTACTCAAGTCTTAAAAGAATGACAGTCTAGAAGTGAATAATAAAATTATGTTGCTAAAATGAACACTGTGATCTCCTTGCCAGATAATCATCAGAACATATATATTTGCTAGACAAATCATTAAATCACTCTTTAATACAATATAATTTGTTTTCACATAAATAACAGTTTATATATCTGTGTGCATCTGTGTGTGTGTGTGTGTGTGTGTGTATGTGTGTGTGTGTGTGTGTTGTGTGTATGTGTGTGCACGAGGGTGTTTGTGTATATTTGAACTAATAAATCAGGCAGTTAAACAGTACTGGCCATTAACAACTTTTTTCTGTGTTCTAGGATATATCTGGCCATTGCCTACAAATATGTGTCCCATATGGCTATATCTGGACGTGTTGTTCTCCACAGCATCCATAATGCATCTTTGTGCAATATCTCTAGATCGTTACATTGCAATAAGGAATCCTATCCATTACAGTCGTTTTAACTCAAGAACAAAAGCGTTCATGAAAATACTTGCTGTCTGGACCATATCTGCAGGTGGGTATTTCAGAATCAGCTTTGCAGTAACATCCCAAAGTTTTGAAAATTGTATCATTTTCTATTTTTTCTTATGATGAAGGTAGCTACCCCCCATAAAACTACCTAATACTCAACTGTTGCCAAATGTATATAGATTGTAGTACCACAATGTTATGCAATTGTAGCATCAACATGATTCTGTTCCCTCAATTTCTGACGTTTTGTGATAGGCACCGACAAAAGCTACTGGCCAGTTTTGTGGAACTACAGTTAAGAATTCAAATCTTTGCATGCATTCTCTTATGAGCAGAAATGTGAATGCATAGCTCTTGAAATATGAAGGCAGTATTTGTGGGTAATTAGCTGTTTGACCCATGGAAGAAAAACATTCGTATTTATTACAAATAATTATTAATTAACTGGTAACACACTATATTCTTCTTATTTCGTCTTTTATTTTTATAAAATCCACAATCATGCATATCTTGAATAAAGAGTTTTTTGTTTAATATGGAATCCGCTATAAGTATTATAGACTTACTAAAAGGGATTCTCACAAAATATCAAACATCATTTCTTTAGATTAGCTAACTATATCTGAGGTATTTACATCTAGCAAACCCAGTCCTTGCTGTATCATGTATTTATTATATAGTTTATGGGAAACGTCTGGCTAAATACTGTAACATTACAGTACATGGTCACATGTTCTTTACCCTAAGAGAGGTGGGAATATTTTTCCCCTATTGGTTTGTTCGTCTCTGCTTTCATTGAAGTGGGGTTAGTCATACTGGCAGCAGTTAATGGCCTGTTTCCAGCTCCAGCATTTAGATTGCACCAGCCCAGACGCATGTTGACTTTAGAGAATGAAAGCTTTGGAAGCATTTTAACTGCATCTTTGCCAAAACATTCAACTTTCCTTCTTTACTCCTTAAAATAAAGACAGTGAGCACTGATTATTTAAAAGCAACAAACACAGCAGCAACACTGGAGCTTAATATATACAAAAGAAATTAATCGCAGATAAAGCAGTTTGGGACTACTGTCCTTTTTCAATTAAAGTAATGCATATAAATAAGCTAGGATTACATACAAAAAAAAAAAAAAAACCAGCCAGCTCACATTCAGACAAAATGAATCACTGCTTTTACCATTAAATATGGAACTGGACTAAATCTGCTAATGAAATCTAGTATAAAACATGCATGTGGCCTCACCAGAAAGTAACATTCCTAGTATCAAAATCCTCACCTTACACAGATTTATACATTATTCAAAGCATATGAAGTATTAAAAAGTGTGAGAAACTATCAACTAAAGTGTGCACAAATGGTAAGCTTTTTATTATCTAATGCTCTGGATCATGTTTCATTTCCTCTTTATTTTCTAAATTATTTGCTTTTCCAAAATAGAATTACAAGAACAGAAAGTTAAATATGCGACAACTTGAAATGTTAAGTAACAAAAAATATATATCATAAATGGACGCATCCCATGTTTTGTTATATAAAACTATCCATCTGAGTTAAATACCATCAATGGTTGCAATGATCACACATATGGCATTAAATGAAAGTAAGCCATTATACATTTCTGGTTTTGTACTTTTTGTGTATATTTTTCTTACTTGTAACTATGATCATCACTCACCTTTTCCCAATTGAATGTCCCATGTGTTTCTCCATCCCAGTGTCATTCAGATAGTGGTGTGGGTGAAAGCTAAACAATGGAGAAGTAAGTTGTCATTCCTGAAAACAGGAAGTTGTAGTACCCCCCCCCCCCCACCACCATCTGTGGTGACTAGGGATACACATAGGAGACTGCAGTGCTGGCCTAGAGTAGTGTGCAGGGTTAGATGTACCATACTGCTTAACTTGTTTCCTCAGGAATTATGGACACAGTCAAGAATTATAGGGGGGAGCAAAGGCCCAACATCAGGGACCAATTCACTTAAAATGTTAATATAACAACACAGGCTTTTGCATCAACATACAAATATGAAACTCTGATGTCTGGCATTATTGACTGACTGCAATCATCAGTGTTTTACCAGAAGATTAAACATTTTAAGAGAACAGGGCAAAATATATCAGGAAAACTGAGTGATATTCTGCAAAATCAGTGACAGTTGAGAGGCAAGCTGTGTATCAGTACTAGATTTGGAACAAGGATATTTCAAAGGATGACCATACACTGCTTGCCCATGTGTCACTGCCACACTCAACTACCAGTGGTTATCAGCACTTCGGTGGGACCTCAATTACCAATGGTTATCAGTACCTTGATGGGAAATGCCCCGGTGGTATGGCGGTAGCGTTGTTACCTCACAACAAGAGGTTCTCCTGTTCGATTCTCGGCTTGGCTTGAGAGTGCCTTCTGTTTGGAGTCTGCATGTCCTCCCCACAGTTGGGTAGCATTTGAAAGACATGCATGCGTAAATGGGCATGTCTTCGTTGAAGGTTGGGCATCGAGCTGGCACCTCGGCATTTCGTAAATATCTACTGCCAATAATTAGTGGACCAGAGTTCTGCTGTGGCAACCCCTTACCAGGAAAAAGCTGAAAGACAAACAACATAAGTACCTTAATGGGATCTCAACTACCAATGGTTATCAGTACCTCGGTGGGACCTCAACTACCAATGGTTATCAGTACCTTGGTGGGACCTCAACTACCAATGGTTATCAGCACCTCAGTGGGACCTCAACTACCAATGGTTATCAGTACCTCAGTGGGACCTCAACTACCAATGGTTATCAGTACCTTGATGGGATCAAAACTAACAATGGTTATCAGTACCTCAGTGGGACCTCAATTACCAATGGTTATCAGTACCTCAGATAGACCTCAACTACCAGTGGAAATCAGTACCTCAGTGAGACTTCAACTACCAATGGTTATCAGTACCTCGGTGGAAACTGAACTACCAATGGTTCTCAGCACCTCGGTAGGGCCTCAGCTGCCAATGGTTATCAATAACTCATTGGGAACTCAACCACCAATGGTTATCAGTACCTTGGTGGGACCTCAACTACCAATGGTTATCAGTACCTCAGTGGGATCTCAACTACCAGTGGTTATCAGTACCCCTGTGGGACCTCAACTAGCAATGGTTATCAGTACCTCGATGGGACCTCAACTACTAATGGTTATCAGTAACTCAGTGGGACCTCAACTACCAATTTTTATTAGTACCTCAGAGAGAACTCAACTACCAGTGGTAATCAGTACCTCAGTGGGACCTCAACTACCAATGGTTATCAGTACCTCAGTGGAAACTGAACCACCAATAGTTATCAGTACCTCGGTGGGACCTCAACTACCAATGGTTATCAGTACCTTGGTGGGACCTCAATTACCAATGGTTATCAGTACCTCAGTGGGACCTCAACTACCAATGGTTATCAGTAACTTGATGGGACCTCAACTACCAATGGTTATCAGCACCTCGGTGGGACCTCAACTACCAATGGTTATCAGTACCTCAGTGGGACCTCAACTACCAATGCTTATCAGTACCTTGATGGGATCTCAACTACCAATGATTATCAGTACCTCAGTGGGACCTCAACTACCAGTGGTTATCAATACCTCAGTGGGACCTCAACTACCAATGGTTATCAGTACCTTAGACAGACCTCAACTGCCAGTGGAAATCAGTACCTCAGAGAGACCTCAACTACCAACGGTTATCAGTACCTCAGTGGAACCTGAACCACCAATGGTTCTCAGCACCTCGATAGGACCTCAACTACCAATGGTTATCAATACCTCATTGCGAACTCAACCACCAATGGTTATCAGTACCTTGGTGGGACCTCAACTACCAATGGTTATCAGTACCTCAGTGGTATCTCAACTACCAGTGGCTATCAGTACCCCTGTGGGACCTCAACTAGCAATGGTTATCAGTACCTCGATGGGACCTCAACTACTAATGGTTATCAGTAACTCAGTGAGACCTCAACTACCAATGGTTATCAGTACCTTGATGGGACATCAACTACCAGTGGTTATCAGTACCTCAGTGGGGCCTCAACTACCAATGGTTATTAGTACCTCAGAGAGAACTCAACTACCAGTGGTAATCAGTACCTCAGTGGGACCTCAACTACCAGTGGTTATCAGTACCTCAGTGGAAACTGAATCACCAGTAGTTATCAGTACCTTGTTGGGACCTCAACTACCAATGATTATCAGTACCTTGGTGGTACCTCAACTACCAATGGTTATCAGTACCTCAGTGGGACCTCAACTACCAATGGTTATCAGTACCTTGATGGGACCTCAACTACCAATGGTTATCAGCACCTCGGTGGGACCTCAACTACCAATGGTTATCAGTACCTCAGTGGGACCTCAACTACCAATGGTTATCAGTACCTTGATGGGATCTCAACTACCAATGGTTATCAGTACCTTGGTGGAACCTCAACTACCAGTGGTTATCAATACCTCAGTGGAACCTCAACTACCAATGGTTATCAGTACCTCAGACAGACCTCAACTACCAGTGGAAATCAGTACCTCAGTGAGACCTCAACTACCAATGGTAATCAGTACTTCGGTGGAAACTGAACCACCAATGGATCTCAGCACCTCGGTAGGACCTCAACTACCAATGGTTATCAATACCTCATTGGGAACTCAACCACCAATGGTTATCAGTACCTTGGTGGGACCTCAACTACCAATGGTTATCAGTACCTCAGTGGTATCTCAACTACCAGTGGCTATCAGTACCCCTGTGGCACCTCAACTAGCAATGGTTATCAGTACCTCGATGGGACCTCAACTACTAATGGTTATCAGTAACTCAGTGAGACCTCAACTACCAATGGTTATCAGTACCTTGATGGGACGTCAACTACCAGTGGTTATCAGTACCTCAGTGGGGCCTCAACTACCAATGGTTATTAGTACCTCAGAGAGAACTCAACTACCAGTGGTAATCAGTACCTCAGTGGGACCTCAACTACCAGTGGTTATCAGTACCTCAGTGGAAACTGAACCACCAGTAGTTATCAGTACCTTGTTGGGACCTCAACTACCAATGATTATCAGTACCTTGGTGGGACCTCAACTACCAATGGTTATCAGTACCTCAGTGGGACCTCAACTACCAATGGTTATCAGTACCTTGATGGGACCTCAACTACCAATGGTTATCAGCACCTCGGTGGGACCTCAACTACCAATGGTTATCAGTACCTCAGTGGGACCTCAACTACCAATGGTTATCAGTACCTTGATGGGATCTCAACTACCAATGGTTATCAGTACCTTGGTGGAACCTCAACTACCAGTGGTTATCAATACCTCAGTGGAACCTCAACTACCAATGGTTATCAGTACCTCAGACAGACCTCAACTACCAGTGGAAATCAGTACCTCAGTGAGACCTCAACTACCAATGGTAATCAGTACCTCGGTGGAAACTGAACCACCAATGGATCTCAGCACCTCGGTAGGACCTCAACTACCAATGGTTATCAATACCTCATTGGGAACTCAACCTCCAATGGTTATCAGTACCTTGGTGGGACCTCAACTACCAATGGTTATCAGTACCTCGGTGGGATCTCAACTACCAGTGGTTATCAGTACCCCTGTGGGACCTCAACTAGCAATGGTTATTAGTACCTCTATGGGACCTCAATTACTAATGGTTATCAGTAACTCAGTGGGACCTCAACTACCAATGGTTATCAGTACCTTGATGGGACCTCAACTACCAGTGCTTATCAGTACCTCAGTGGGACCTCAACTACCAATGGTTATTAGTACCTCAGAGAGAACTCAACTACCAGTGGTAATCAGTACCTCAGTGGAAACTGAACCACCAATAGTTATCAGTACCTCAGTGGGACCTCAACTACCAGTGGTTATCAGTACTTCTTTGGGAATTCAACCACCAATGGTTATCAGTACCTTGGTGGGACCTCAACTACCAATGTTTATCAGTACCTCAGTGGGATCTCAACTACCATTGGTTATCAGTACCTCTGTGGGACCTTAACTACCAATGGTTATCAGTACCTTGATGGGACCTCAACTACCAATGGTTATCAGCACCTCGGTGGGACCTCAACTACCAATGGTTATCAGTACCTTGATGGTATCTCAACTACCAGTGGTTATCAGTACCTTGGTGGGACCTCAACTACCAGTGGTTATCAATACCTCAGTGGGACCTCAACTACCAATGGTTATCAGTACCTCAGACAGACCTCAACTACCAGTGGAAATCAGTACCTCAGTGAGACCTCAATTACCAATGGTTATCAGTACCTCGGTGGAAACTGAACTACCAATGGTTCTCAGCACCTCGGTAGGACCTCAACTACCAATGGTTATCAATACCTCATTGGGAACTCAACCACCAATGGTTATCAGTACCTTGGTGGGACCTCAACTGCCAATGGTTATCAGTACCTCAGTGGGATCTCAACTACCAGTGGTTATCAGTACCCCTGTGGGACCTCAACTAGCAATGGTTATTAGTACCTCAATGGGACCTCAATTACTAATGGTTATCAGTAACTCAGTGGGACCTCAACTACCAATGGTTATCAGTACCTTGATGGGACCTCAACTACCAGTGGTTATCAGTACCTCAGTGGGACCTCAACTACCAATGGTTATTAGTACCTCAGAGAGAACTCAACTACCAGTGGTAATCAGTACCTCAGTGGAAACTGAACCACCAATAGTTATCAGTACCTCGGTGGGACCTCAACTACCAGTGGTTATCAGTACTTCATTGGGAATTCAACCACCAATGGTTATCAGTACCTTGGTGGGACCTCAACTACCAATGTTTATCAGTTCCTCAGTGGGATCTCAACTTCCATTGGTTATCAGTACCTCTGTGGGACCTCAACTACCAATGGTTATCAGTACCTCGGTGGGACCTCAACTACCAATGGTTATCAGTACCTCGGTGGGACCTCAACTACCAATGGTTATCAGTACCTCAGTGGAACCTCAACTACCAATGGCTATCAGTACCTCAGTGGGACCTCAACTACCAATGGTTATTAGTATCTTGGTGGAGCTAAGTCATCTTCATCTACCCTGCAAATGTAGCAATAACCAAGCGGTCAACTACCGTCAGCTATGTTTATATAAGCTAGCAAAAGAAACATGGCTCGGACTAAAATAACACTTCAAATTACTTTAATAGTAATGAACATATCTAAATAAAAACGAACAACTGAGTTAAGCGCTTTCATCTGCTACATTTGGCGCCAAAAATGCGCTTCACTATTTAAAGTGCAAGTGCCTACATTGTTCTTATATAAACCCTTTAAAAAATTAATAGCTTTCGCTCAATATGTTTCAATGCATAAATAATTGACAATGTTTGATAATAAATATAATACATCTAAATTATCTAAATTCATAAATACGTCATACGTCCTTGAATGAGATTAACATAAGCTATAAGAAGATTGATTTAGCCTTATATGAATATTTTATAGATCAAAGAATATCTGAAGATATATATAATTATATAAAAGTTGATTTTCCCACTTTGGCTACTATTGTAGGTATCCCCAAGGTACATAAGAATATAGTTACGCCACCATTTAGACCCATCATATCAGGTAGTAGATCGAAAACATTTCACATTGGAGTGGTTATAGATAGATGGATCAAACCAATCTATAACAATATTCCGCATTTGGTAGAGGATTCGGGGATGTTTTTATCCCACCTAACACCACAAATCTGGGAAGAAAAACTAACCTATATTACTATTGATGTGGTGGATTTATTTTCAAGTATTCCTAGAGATCAAGGATTGGATGATTTTTGTTGTAGCCTCAGAAAATACTCTAATTTGAGTTGGGATCGTATTAATCTTATTACTGATATGATGGGTATTGTGTTAGATAACAATTTCATATATTTTGAAGGGGAATACTACAAACAGACTAAAGGTGCTGCAATGGGGGCCTCATGTGCCCCCATTTTTGCAAATTTTGTTATATTGAAGTGGGAAAATAAATATATATTTAAGAGTGAGTATTATAAATATATATCTTATTATAGTAGATTCCTGGACGATATGTTTATCTTATGGAATGGACCAGGAGAGGCTATAAAAGAGTTCATTGTATATATTAATCAGACAAGTGAGTTTTTGAAGTTTACATATAATATTAGTATGGAAGGGATATCTTACTTGGATACATACATAAGACATACTAAGAATGGATTTCAATCTGAAATTTATCGTAAAGATACATTCTCTAATGGATATTTAGAATATTCCAGCAACCATCCTAAGCATATATTGAAGAATATTTTTAAAGGGCAATGCATTAGGGCGGCATGAATGTCATCAAATTTTGAGGTGATGGAAAAGGAGTTGGTATTCATCACCTCTATGTTTGCCAAAGGTTTTATCCCAGATGGTTATTAGAAGATGTATCCAAGTATGTTCAGAATGAGTGGGGTAAAAAGTATCCCCCTATTTTGGGTATAGAAAATAGTAATATTAAAGTGAATAAGGACAATATGGATACTAATTCATTTAATAGAGAATGTGTTTTGATGTATTCCCCATATATCAATGAAATTAAAAATATTATTATAAGACATTGGAATTCATTAATTGTTGATGACGAGGTAAAAAATATTGTGGGTTTGAGACCTGGCTTTGGACATAAGATGGGTAAGAATATTAATAAATAGCTACAGCATGGGTCTGGTGACATATTGAATATTAATAAGAATGGACCAACTAGGAGATGTGGGTCTTGTAACCAGTGCTTTGTCATCAACCAAAGGGAAGGATGTAGGCTAGATGACATAAACAAGACATATATATAATTTAAGAGGGGGAATTGCAACACGAGAAATATCATTTATTTGGCAAAATGTGAAATATGTCCTGCGTTTTATATAGGAAAAACGGAGACACAGTTAGGTAAACGTATATATGACCATTTATATAAAATAAGGACAGAAGACACTAAGAGTGCACTTTATAGGCATGTAAAAAAACAAAATGAAACACATAGTTTTAAATTTTCTATTATTGATCAGGTATATCCTAGTACCCGGGGAGGTAATTTTAAAGCATTATTAAGTAAAAGGGAGACAGTTTGGCAAATTCATACTGATGCAACCAGGGAACCCGGGTTAAATTATTATATAGCTATAAAACCATTTCTGGAGCTGAAATAATTATATACATACACCACAGTTTATGTAAATAGTTGTGGATAATATAGTACAAACTGCAATAGTATATGATTGTTAAAATTCATTTTTAATACATTTTTTGTTTCATTAATTCTTATTTAGTATATATTGATTATGGTAGCATGTTTAAGCAGTTTTTACTAATAGTTTTATTATATGCTTATTTATGAATTTAGATCATTTAGATGTATTATATTTATTATCAAACATTGTCAATTATTTATGTATTGAAACATATTGAGCGAAGGCTATTAATTTTTTAAAGGGTTTATATAAGAACAATGTAGGCACCTGCACTTTAAACAGTGAAGCGCATTTTTGGTGCCAAATAGTTTTTAAATGGAGTACTGATACATTGTAACTGTTCTGATGAAGTCTGCATTGTAGCAGATGAAAGCACTTAACTCAGTTGTTCTTTTTTATTTAGATATGTTCATTACTATTAAAGTAATTTGAAGCGTTATTTTAGTCCGAGCCATGCTTCTCTCGTTAGCTTATGTAAACATAGCTGACGGTAGTTGACCGTTTGGTTATTGCTATTCTGGTGTTGTTTCTGTTGATTGATACCCTGCAAATGTGCCAGGAGTTTATCCTTCATCAGCTGGGTTTTTCTAACTGCAAAATGGTGCTGGTTCTTAGTTTGGTATTTGAATACAAAGCTTGTCAGGAGCAGTACTGGATCTTGTTTATCAGAAATTAAACTTGACATAACAGGATCAGTTGTAGGAATATTTTCATATCATTGCAACTCTCAGCAACAGAAAGAGTGACAGACCTGATTGGTATGATTTTCTGTAATTACGTTTGTGAAACAAATGTTTTCTCTCTAAGTCCAAAGTTGCAACATTAGAGTAATTTATTATAACTGTATCATATCCCATAACACAAGCCTTATATAAAAAATATAAAAATTAGACTTCTTTTTTTTTTTAAACAAGAAACATCTTTATTAAATTATCACTTATGACATAGGCAATCATACATTTATATAAATGAAAACAAACCATATTGATCTATTTTTAGTTGCTTACCCTGTTAACAGCAAGAGGTTCTCTGGTTCTGTTCTTGGCTGGAGTGCCTTCTGTGTGGAGTCTACATATCCTTCCTGTATTCATGTGGGTTTCCTCTGGGTGCTCCAGTTTCATCCCACTTTACAAAAACATGCATCTGGAGCATTTCTCCCTGGGCCTCCACTGAAAAATAACTTGTTCCAAGTCGGATTTTCCTGGTAAACAAATGTTAAATAAATAAAAATAAGTTGATTGAAGAAAAAGTACAACAGTTAAAGGGATGTCTCAGGACTCTAGCACCCCAGGAATAAAATTAAATAGGTGGAGTTGAAGAAAAATGACAGTACCTCAAAACAGCATACGTGAGAAATACAGAACAGGTATGTGGCTGAGCCAGGTATGGAAATAAAGTACTTAAGAAAAGCTGGTGATGGAATGTGGCAGCCCAGGATGTCATCAAAAGAAAAAAGAAGTGTGGGAAAAAGTGGGGGATAGAAAAGACAGACCAGGCTAAGTAGGAATATTGGCTGGATAACAAAGAAGCTAAGAAAGCAGTTGCAATAGCAAAGAACTGGGCATCTGAGGCATTCTACCAGTTTCTGCAAAGTGACTCAATAGGTGAAACAAAGAAATTATATCAGGTTGCAAGGCAAATACACAAAGATAAAGAAGATAGACACCATTCATAAGTGATGCCAGCAACAACCTGCTCACCAGCCCACAGGACCTTAAAGCAGATGAAAGGAGTACTTCCAGAAACTTCTAAATGAAGAAAACCCCACAGATGTTATACTGCTTCAGCCACAGCCTGTGATGGGAGAAGAAGAAGAGTCCACTGTAGAAAAAGTAAGAACAACACTAACGAAAATGAAGTCAGGGAAAGCAGCAGGTTCAGATGAGGTCACAGCAGATATGATTAAAATGTTGTGTGAGATTGGGGAGGAATGAATCCTGAGGGTACTCATAGGTTCGCAGGTTCATAGAAGGCTGCTAGGTTAACGGCCCTAGAGCCCTTACAAGCCTAGCCATATTTATCCCGAGTTGCCCCAATTATCGATGGTTAGGTGAAGTTTTCAGACATGTGGATCTATGAAAGTTAATAATGACTTCCTCTGTCCAGGAGCGATATTTGTGTACCCCAGGAGTGAATTTGTGGTTACCCATCTATTGATCTAGGTTGCGTTTGAAGAGGGACAGGGAAGGGCTCTGTTTCACATGAACTGGAAGCTTGTTCCAGAGAAGTGGCAGTCCCTGGGAGATATATTTATCTCTCCAGCATGACCTGTTCATGTCATAGGATAGGTTAAGATCCCTGGTGTGAGTGACCCTCATGCAGTTTGATTTACGAATGCATAGCATTGCCATCAGGGCCACTTAGAAGCTGCCCTGTAAGCCAGGCACAGGTCACCCTTTAGCCACCCATAGGCAGGAGCGGCCTTAGGTCAACTGATGTCCTAGGCAAAGAGGCTCCACAGCGCCCCCACCACAACACCCGGTGCCCTCATCCTGGTCTACCTACACCAAGTAAATACTGGGAAAGCATCCCTGCTAATGCGGCGCCCTAGGCGGCTGCCTAGTTGGCCTATGCCTAAGGCCAGCTATGCCTATAGGAGGCAGAATACAGTGACAGGGATTTCAATCTTTCCATATAAGACTTCTTTTGTGTACCCTGTAATTTCTTGGTGAGATAGAGAAACCTCTGTGGTCTCTCCAGTTGTTGCAGGTGTCTGGTAAGGTGCATGCAAAAGGGAGCATTGTGCTCAGTTATTGGTCTGATGAAGGCTGGTTATAATGGAATTATAACATCCTTGGATCTAGATGTGATGCCTTTACTTATAAGATGTGCCACATAGAAGGATTTCCTTACTACTGTGGAAATGAGGCCATAAAAGTTCAGGTTGCTATTGACCTGAGTACCCAGATCACGTACCACTGGGTCTACAGTTGGGCGTGTCTAATGTAATTAGCAGGGATGTCAACATTCCCAAAGGGAATAATAATGCATTGTTTTTAATTTATCTTTAATCTGTGGCTTTGGCACCAGTCATTTGTCTGCATTAGTCCTGTCCGCAGTATATTAACATCATTGGGGGACTCAATGACTGCTCCCAATTTGCAATCATCATTGCACTTGGTCATCCACAGGCTGTCCAAGTTTGCGTGGACTTCTGAGATATAAATTCTGAACAGTAAGGGGCCCAGCACAGAACTCTCTTGTATGCCACTGGTGACTAGTCTTTTGCTAGAGGTGAAGTCACCCACTTTGACAGTATGTGTCCTGTCGGGGAACCAGTTGGCTATCCATCAGGTAACGTAGGGGTTAATTTCCAACTGGGAGAGTGTCTCTATAATACCTGAGTGGGGTATTGTGTCAAATGCCTTTTTTGCTAGGTCAAGATAGGTGGTGTGCACTCTCTTTCCCTCGTCCAGCACCTTGGTGACTTTCTCAAAGAAGTCAACCATGTTTAACAGGCATGATCTGCCTTTAAAGAATCTGAAATGGGCTGGGCCCAGGGTTTGGAGATTACCTATGTCCTTGTTAATAAGGTCCATAATGATTCTTTCCTTTGCCTGCAGATGAGGCTAGTCAAGTTTATGGGCCTATAATTCCCAGGTTCAGTTGACAGCCCTCCTTTGTGCAAAGGGAATACTGTTGCTGTCCTTCATTCTGCTGGAATATAGCCAGTTTGTAGGCTGTGATTAAACAGCAATCCAAGTGAGTCTGCTAGGTCATGTTTTACGTTGTTTAAAAGACAATTTGGGATGTTGTCTGGTCCCACTGATGCCGTGTTTTTGGCCCTGGAGAGCACTGAGATGACCTGCTATATTGAGATGATAGGCTGAGGAATGGTGGCAGATATACTTTGGAGGATGACTGGAGGGGACAGGGGGTTGAAGTTTGCTCCAAATCTGTCAGTTAGCAGGCTGACTATTACTTCCAGTTGAGTATGGGTGGTGGCATCCACAACCAGTTCAGTGCATAGCTGGGTATTCCCTTTTAGATTTTGGAATGGGGTTAAAGAGTGCCTTGTGATTATCCTTAGCTAGAGAGGCTATTTTTGCTTCATAATTAGCTTTGGATGACTTGACAAGATCTCTTATTTGTTTGTTTAAGCTATATAGGGATTTCTTCCTATGCTGATCCAGTTCCCTCTTGTTTTTGGCCATTAGTTTCTTTCTCTTGTTGTATAGCCTGTTTATACTAGGGGTCCAACAGGGTGGCTTGTTTTTTCAGAAAGACCTGGTGTTAAACCAGTCAACTACAACCAATTCTATACAACTGCTTAAGTGGTTATACAGGGCATTGGTGTGTACCACTGCATAGGAGTATGTGTTGTCTGCATTTGAGGGGTCTTTGAACCTTCTTATACCATCACTTAGTAGGAGGTAGTTTGTCTTTGAAAAATTCTTACACGTTTTAACTTCATGGGCTGTCTGGTCTTATATTTAAATTGAATGAGACTGAGTTATGTTCCGATCTTACCAAGGAGGACATCACATGGGGATGCAATGCTCTCATATGTTATTGAGTACTATGTCTAGGACACTTGAGCCTCTTGTGAATGTGCTGTCTATCTGTTTCAAAGCATTTGCATTGATAAAGTCCAAGAACTTCTGAGCCAGCATGTTTTTGGTCATGCATGTTTCCCAGTCAATAATTAAAATGACTCATGAATAAGGTGTTGGGCTGTATGGCATGTGATTCCAGTAAGTCCAGGTATGCGGTAAGCTTTTCCTGTTTCCTGGTGGGGAACCTATAGCTAGCTATGATATGGTAGGGGGCTTTGCTTATACTTAATTGAAGATGGAGTAGCTCAAGACAATCATCTCATAGCACTGTGGAGAGAAAGGTGCATCCCAGATGACTGGAGAATAAGCATCCTCATGGCAGTGTACAAGAACAAAGGGGGCATCCACAACTTTGGGCAGTACAGAGGCATCGAACTTCTGTTACATTGCTTGAAAGTTCTGGAGAGAGAGTGATTGATGAATGGATACGCATAGTAGTAGAAAATAAGATGGGAGATGAGCAGTTCAAATTCAGATCAGGATGCAGCACAACTGACTCGCTGTTTGCAGTGAGAATGATAGTTGAGAAGAAGCTAAAGATGAGGAAAGAGTCCAAGGGACATTCTAGGACATTCTAGGAGAAAGCATATGACACGGTCCCAAGAAAGCTGAGTTGGTCAGTACTGCAGTGGTTCAAAGTCCCAGAAACATCGATAACATTAGTGCAGGCTATGTACAAGGACCCAAAGACTCAAGTATGAACAGTGTTCATTCTCACAGAGGAGTTCCCAGTGAGAGTGAGTGTGCACTAGGGTTCAGCTCTGAGTCCACTCCTATTCATACTTGTGATGGACTACATTAGTAAACAGGTCAGAGAGGACAGATCAACAAAGTTTCTGTATGAAGACGATGTGGCATTATAGGCAGACTCTGAGCAAGAACTTCAGGAAAGGATAGGGTAATGAAATGCAAAACTGAAGGCACATGCAATGAAACAGAGTACAGATAAGACAGTTGTAATGGCAGCAAATGGGGGAAATCAGAAGAAGCTGAGAATAGAGATAGAAGGGAAAATAGTGGAACAGGTTAGCAGCTTCATGTATCTGGGAGGGGTGTTTGAGGAAAATGGAATTCTGAATGAGGCGTTTAAGGCTAAAATTGGAGGGGCTCCAGCCAACTGACATAGAGTGTCAGGTCTAGTGTATAACAGAAAAATGCCAAAGCAGCTGAAAAGTACGGTGTACAGGTATACAAAAGGTGTTAACCAACTACAGTATACAGGTGAGTCTGCCATCCTATTGCAAAGGTGTGACAATATCTATTCAATTATAGTGGATTTCAAGCTGAAGTCAACAATTTATGTAAAGGCTACATCAAAGTATGATCATCCTGAATGAGAGAAGAAAACTTGTTGTGTTTGTTTACCACAGAAAGGAAAACCAAGAAATGCTTACTAATAAACAAGTCTATGGCACATCAGGTTTAATAGAAATTATCACAAGCTTGAAATACCTTGGAACATTACTAACAGGAAACTACATTTTCAAAATCCTGTTGATTATATATGAAGGGCAATTAAAAAACACTATGAGCCTTCTAGAGAATTAAAATGTATCTGTTATGGCATACAATGGATGTAGGCAGGGAAGCATTACTAATAGCAAAAGTAATATATAGGACAGCAGCCATGGGAAACATAAAATACTGATACAAAGCAAGCTCACACATACCTGTAATAGAATACTCAAATTTGCAATGAAGCCTCTGTTCATCTCTACCATATTTTGCAAATTTTATTAGCATTGTTATACTTAAAACTAAGATGCAACATTTCCAGTATGTACGGGACCTACTGCTCAGATCTGTTCAAGGTGTTACTTTGGTATAATACCTGGAAGGGAGTATAGGTATACCAGGAATGTATGTTTGAGCAACACACTGTTTGTCTGATTAACAGCATAATGGGTCATGTTGCCCTTTCTACATTGCTGTGTGATAGTGGAGATGGTATCTATAATTTAGGAGGGTGTGTAAACAAACTCCTGTCACACAAGGGGTGCAAGAGGGCTCTCTCCAATAAAGCGTAAATTAACTGAAAGTGGTTTTCAGCAATTTTTTTGCTGTTTTTTCCATTGTACAAATAGCGATCGATAAATAATCATGAATCTGGTCTGCTACCAGTAGATATTAAAAAGCAAAACAAAAACATTTTCTTCCGTGGTACAGAATAGGAACCCTTTAACTTCATTCCACCTCACAGGAATGCTCTTCCTATATGCAAAAAGAATATACTCTCTTAACCACTACTTTTTAAATCAGACTATGAAACAGCTATTGTGTAAGCACTATAGAATAAATAAGGCACTCCTTACAATATAGCTTAATGCAATGCTAGTATTTTCTAACAGTTTTACTATTTATTTCTTAATTGAGTTAAGCCCATGAGAGAATTTACACAAATAAGTTTAAGACCACCCTATTTACTTGTGATCATTTGAAACAGATGGGAAATGGCTTAGGAAACCACAAACTGTAACTTAATGTTGACGTAGACTATTAACTGTGCTGAAAGTAGCCTTTTCATGATACATGTAGCAACACATTATTTATTATATTATTATATATATTTTTTGAACAAGAAGTCCATATCTGTACATCTGTGAGGCAAATGCCTTCTTCTTTTCAACTTAAATAAGTACCAGTTTATACTTTCTAACTGACATTTGTCATGTATATACTAGCCAGATAGTAAGTTTGATGGTTGATCTCAAAACTGTTTGCATCCTCTGTACATTATGTACCCTGCATGCATGTCTCATGCCTATTGTCTTGTTTTTATTTATGTGATGACTTACATTGCAAACTTATATGATATATTTTATGGTTATCTATTTATTTGCTTGTATGCATTACATCTCTATGTATAAGTCATCTGATTTGCTAAGTCACTGATTAACCTAAGTATCAGAATGTCACAAATCTGGCAAAAAGTATTGTGACCTGTATCTTTATGTTGTAGCATCCATGAGCTTGTTTCTGAATGATTTTCTGTCTTCACTGTATTGTATGAACACCTCCGTGACATAAAGTCCAAGAAAGAGACCAGTGCACTATACAAACATTCAGTGCATTGTACCTTTTTTAATAGTTTTAAATTTGGGATAATAGATGCTGTTAAAATAAACCCGAGAGGAGGAGATATGAAAAATATATTATTAAACAAAGAACTGAAATGGCAACTTAGGCTAAAGTCTAACATACATCCGGGTTTAAATTAGTATATTACTATTAAACCTGAATTAATGCTTAGAGCTTCACAAATTTAACAACACCACCATTGTTTATATATTATATAATTTTAAGTGGGTTTTGGGAATGTGTAACAACATTTTTATGGGTTTTTGGATGTTTTCAAGTGTTTTTTACTCATTTTTTAACAGTAATTAAATTGTTTTATTGTCTTTAAATGTTAATTAGAGGTAATTAAGCATGATATAAATAGGATGAAATGTTAAATGGGGGCATCTGATGAAGTCTTGTACACAAGACGAAAGCGCTAATTTTGCCTGTTAATTAAAGAAGTTTGTTACTTACTGAGGGACTGGACCTTCTCTTTTATGTGGTTGAGTCTTTTACAATTAATATTGTGGATTTTCTGAATGATTTTCTGTCTTCACTGTATTAAATTCCTGATGCGAAACTATGGATTGTTACAATAATGTGTTATGTTTAAGATTGCATTTTTTGCAGCTTTTCATAGCAGGATGAATAAAATCTAAACAAACACACAAACAAATACATTATTTGGTGGTACTTTAAACTGTGAGTTCAGAAAAGTTCATACTATTCTGGCTTATACATGGACAAGGAGGAATTAGATGGTGGTGGTTTGCAAGGACTTAAACGTAGGATGATATAATAAAAAAAGTTAAAGAAAAAGGCAATGTCCAGTGTTGGACAGTTAGCAACTGCAGTGCATAAAAGTCTATATAACCGTTACTTTGAGAATTGTTTTCAATTTAAAAGGACATATCTGAAGAGGTGCTTAAGGAGAACTGAGTATAATAAAGGGTCCTGTAAATGATTTATGGAATGACAAAGCTACCATATGAATAAAGACTGACTGAAATTAATATGAGTTTGCTGCATAGGGAAATACCAGATGCATTAAAAACATTAATTGTGCAATGGAGGACAAGAAAAAAATATAATAAAAAGATGACAACTAGATTCTGTTAAAGGAAAATCAATATGAAATATTGTTAAAATAAATATGAAGAGATATTACTTTGCCTAGATGATTATAAAATGCACTACCAAGTTGCTGACCTACATTAATTCAGGGAGCTTTATCATCAGGGCTTGTCACTGTACTGGATGGAGATGATGGTGAATAGTACTGACAGAGCACTTTGACTTTCTGTTTTCCATACCTGGAACCTTGAACTCTAGGTCGCAATTCATGCTCCTTCAATCTATTTTCTTAGGTTTCCTCATCAGTTGGAGTACACTTGGATCCTCCCAATACTTGAATAACATTTATAGAGGCACTGCTACTATCCTCTGGAAACTCAGTCCTTCACATAAGCTAGCTATGTTTCTCCTGTACAGACCCTTCCTAAAGTGGCCCCGCTTCTTCCTCATTTTCCAAAATTAGCTTGGTGGAAGAGAAACTTAAGCTATGTGTTTCAACTGCTAACTCATAATAGAATTAAACAATGACAGGATCTGTTTGTTGAACATGGTATCCCAGAATTAGATTCCTTCCAATATTTCCAGCGGATCTTGGCCTATCATATCATAATAAATCCTCCACAACTTGTCCATCCTCTACATTCTCCCCTCTCTCACCTTTTCATATCCAGGTTTTTGACAGAAATAATTGGTCTCGACATTTCTTTATTATACTCAGTATTGCTCAGCATTAACTTTGACCCAATATCAAATCTTAAGAGACTAGGGTGGCTCTGATCACATCTCCATAAAACTAATACCAGCTTGCAAACCTCTCTTGATCAGAGATAAGCCAATTGTGAAACAAATTAGGGTCTGGCATGAAGGAACCCTGAAAACACTTAGACTGCTTTGAAACCACAAACTGGGATGTCTTCAGGGAGTCAGCCACAGTGAACAATCTGGTGAACATAGATGAATATACTGAGACAACTATGGCTTATATATCTAAATGCATGGAGGATGTAACGAACATCAAAAATATCAAAGTAAGAGCCAACCAAAAACTATGGCTAAACAGCAAGGTGTACAAGTTGCTGAGGGCAAGAAACACTACTTTCAGGGCAAAGGATAAAAGGCTCTAGGTGTGGCAAGGGCTAATCTGAAAAAGGGTATCAAGTAGGTCAAAAGGGAGTATGGAAAGAGGATACAGGGATGCTTCAAGGATGTGAAAGACTCAAGAAGCCTGTGGCAGGGTATTCAACAGCTAACTGACTACAAGACCAAGATAGCTGAGTGTGATGATAGCACTGAATTTCTGGACAATCTAAACACATTTTATGGCAGGTTTGAGGAGAAATACAACCTGGAGGGTGTAAAACTTCTCAATGACCAAAAGGAGGCAGTACTCAGCTTCAGTGCTGTGAATATAAGGAACCGACTGAGAAAAGTAAACCCCAGGAAGGCTGCTGGCCCTGATAACATTCTGGGGAAAGTATTGAAAGGTTGTGCAGACCAACTCATCATCATCCTGACGGACATCTTCAATACCTCACTTGTCCAGGAAAAAGTACCAGCATGCTTCAATGTTAACAACATAATCCCTCTGCCCAAAAAAGCCAACCCCACCTGCCTAAATGATTACAGGCCAGTGACCCTAACATCAAATGTAATGAAATGCTTCAAAAGACTGGTTAAAAGGCATTTGACTACAGTACTAGCCCAATCCTTTGACCCACTGCAGTTTGCCTACCAGGCAAACAGATCAACCACCGTTGCCATTTCGGTGGCACTTCACCTCACATTGGAGCATATTGAAGAGAAGAACAACTATGCCAGGCTGTTGTTCATAGATTTCAGCTCGGCATTCAATATGGTGATTCCAATGTAACTTATAGAAAAGCTAATCAACCTTAGCATAAATAAAGGGCTGTGCAGCTGGATCCTCAATTTCCTGACTGGAAGACCACAAAGGACCTGTGCTGGAAACAACACTACAGGGAGTATTACAATCAACACCGGAGTACCCCGGGGCTGTGTGATGACTCCTCTACTGTTCACAATACTTATCCATGACTGTTCTGCAAAAGCTAGCAACAACCACATCATCAAATTTGCAGATGACACCACAGTGGTAAGACTCATAAGTGGTGGTGACGAGAGTGGGTATCGGAATGAGGTCAACTCCTTGATTGAATGGTGCAATAACAACAATTTGGACCTAAATGTCAATAAAACAAAAGAAATTATTATTGACTTAGAAACAACTCTGACATACACCTGCCCCTCAAGATCAATGGTGAAGAAGTGTAGAGAGTCAAAGCTACAAAGTTCCTGGGGGCACATACATCAGAGGATCTTTCCTGGAGTACAAGTACAGGCCAGCTAATTAAAAAAGCCCACCAGCGACTACACTTCCTAAGAAGGCTGAGAAATGCAAAGCTCTCTATGAATGCTCTAAATACTTTCTACAGAGGAGCCATCAAGAGCATTACCACCAGCAGCTGCAGTGTATGGTTTGGTAACAGCACAATGGCTGAAAGGAAGAAGCTGCAAAGAATAATAACAACAGCAGAAAAGATTGTGGGCGCTAGTCTTCCTACCTTAAAGGAACTCAGAACTGAGATGTAAAAAGAGGTCCCACAAAATACTGAATGACACTTCTTATCCAGGATATGGTTGGTTCACTAAACCTGCTTCTGGTAAAAGGTTACGGAGTATCCGCTGTAGGACCTCCAGATTCCTGAACAGTTTTTATCCAACTGCAATAAGACTCATTAATGCAGACATAAATCTGGATGTATCAAAGCTATAATAGATTGTTAAATTCCCATTATTTTTCTTTTTGTTTTTTTTCCATACAGTAATTCTATTTATTTATTGCAGACTAAAATTATTATATCCTCATTTAAGCACAATTCCAGTCATTTCCTTATGTGCAATATCACCCAATCTCACCTCTGTGCATAGTGTACTTTTCTTTTCATGTGTTAATTATCTAGTAGTCAGTGTTGCCCACTGCAATAAATAGTGTACAAGCATGTGCGATAACTGCTTATTTAGTTTTGTACTATAGTTATTGTTTATTCTTTAATACCTATCATGTCTGTCTTTTTGTGTTTGTTTTCTCCTGTAAAAGAGCTGACACTCAAAATTTCATTTAGGTAGCACTTGTATTTCCTAAATGGCAATAAAGTTTCTTTGAATCTTTGAATCTTTGATCTCCTGGCACAAAGGTCCCCGGAATTGAAACCACTACTTTGGCAGTGTGATCACCAGATAAAAAGGCCATATAGATTCATATAACATGGAATTATTTAATCTAACCCTTTCTGGTCTGAATATTGGAAGCAAGCTGATAAAATATTCACGGTGTAAGAAGCAGATAGAAGAACCATAATTCTCTATGGCAAACTCCCTGTATCCCTTCAGTCAAAAAAGACATATACAATGGCCATAGCACATTAAAAGCCATTACAAGACATTAGAAAAATGCCTTCCCTTCCAGATATTTCTAAATGTTAGCAGGTTTTATATACATTTATTTGGCGGAGAGGGAAATAACAACAAGACGAGGTAAAAGAGATATTCACAAGAATAGATGATCACTACTTTTAGACACCTCTTCTCCATTGCGTTAAAATTTTTAGAACAGCTTTCTGATTGTCATTATGTAATGTTATCATTCAGTAACTCTCTCATGTTGTAAGCTTAGTTAAAGCTCCACAGGTGAGTTGTTGCTGCAGGATATTACATCCTTTACTCTTGTTTTTTTTTTTTTTTTTGCTTCTGAGATTTTATGTCACTTTTCTATAGATGCTTATTGATAATAAATTTAACTAATAATATAGTTCATCAGTATGTTTACAACAGATTATAGATACATGGTAGGACAGTATCAGGAACTGCTAATCTATGTTAAACCATATATGATGTGTAGTATTCGTTATCAATGTTGATGGGGTTGTTTTAGTCTATTGCTGAAAATATAAATAAGCATATTAAGAATAGGTATTACCAAGTACATGAGTACAACTAGAAGGTGATTAATGGAGGAAATATCTAGAACAGATTGACAAGACAAAATGGAAGGTTACATAGTTTTTTACTGCATACTTTTAATTTCATCTGTGATGCATTTTCTCATGTACTTCTCTTAGCCAGTGTGTGGCCCATGCTGTATAAGAAAATGATTGTGTACGGCTGGTCCCACTTGGTCACTTTCAGAAAAACAAAAGCATTTTATTCACACCTGATGTAAATTCCAAGTTTGCAAATCTCAGTGCCTCTAAATAAATTCACAATAAGATTTTTAATTCATGGCACAATTATATGAATCCTGTCAAGACATCTTTATGAAAGGATCCAACTGAAAGCTAAAGGGAATGAAGGGTAACTGAAACTGCTTTTTACTTCCATTTTTTGTGAAGAGTTACTAAATAGCTGGTTAACTACAGCAGAGCTAGTAAGGGAGATGGCTAGAAAGGTGCTTGGTATCACATCGGGACAGAGAAAGGACGACAAGGAGACCTGGTGGTGGAATGAGGAAGTACAGGAGAGTATACAGAGGAAGAGGCTGGCGAAGAAGAAGTGGGATTGTCAGAGAGATGAAGAAAGTAGACAGGAGTATAAGGAGATGAGGTGCATGGCAAAGAGAGAGATGGCAAAGGCTAAGGATAAGGCATATGAAGAGTTGTATGAAAGGTTGGACACTAAGGAGGGAGAAAAGGACCTGTACCGATTGGCTAGACAGAGGGACCGAGCTAGGAAAGATGTGCAGCAGGTAAAGGTGATAAAGGATAATGAGGGAAATGTACTCACAAGCAAGGAGAGTGTGTTGAGCAGATGGAAAGAGTACTTTGAGGGGTTGATGAATGAAGAGAATGAGAGGGAGAGAAGGTTGGATGATGTAGGGATAGTGAATCATGAAGTACAATGGATTAGCAAGGAGGAAGTAAGGATAGTTATGAAGAGAATGAAGAATGGAAAGGCTGTTGCCCAGATGACATACCTGTGGAAGCATGGAGGTGTTTAGGTGAAATGGCAGTGGAGTTTTTAACCAGATTGTTTAATGAAATCTTAGAAAGTGAGAGGATGCCTGAGGAATGGAGAAAAAGTGTCTTGGTACCGATTTTTAAGAATAAGGGTGATGTGCAGAACTATAGTAACTACAGAGGGATTAAATTGATCAGTCACAGCATGAAGTTTTCATAGCTTAATACTAGGCTAACAGCACTCATGGGCCATTTTAAGCCTAGCCAATTACCCCATTTGAGAATCAAACCCTGCACCTTGTGCTTCTAAAGTAACTACCTTAACCATTACACCAATTATGGGAAAGAGTAGTGGAAGCTAGGTTAAGAAGGGATGTGAAGATTAGCAGTATGGTTTCATGCCGGGAAAGAGCACTACAGATGCGATGTTTGCTCTGAGAGTGTTGATGGAGAAGTACAGAGAATGTCAGAAGGAGTTGCATTGTGTTTTTGTAGACTTAGAAAAAGCATATGACAGGGTGCCTAGAGAGGAGTTGTGGTATTGTATGAGGAAGTCAGGAGTGTCATAGAAGTATGTAAGAGTGGTACAGGATATGTACAAGGGTAGTGTGACAGCGGTGAGGTCTGCGGTGGGAGTGACGGATGCGTTTAAGGTGGAGGTGGGGTTACATCAAGGATCAGCTCTGAGCCCTTTCTTATTTGCAATGGTGATGGACAGGTTGACAGACGAGATCAGACAGGAGTCCCCATGGACTATGATGTTTGCAGATGACATTGTGATCTGTAGTGAGAGTAGGGAACAGGTGGAGGAGACCCTGGAGAGATGGAGATATACTCTAGAGAGAAAAGGAATGAAGGTCAGCAGGACTAAGACAGAATATATGTGTGTGAATGAGAGGGAGGATAGAGGAATGGTGAGGATGCAGGGAATAGAGGTGGTGAAGATGGATGAGCTTAAATACTTGGGATGAACAGTTCAGAGTAATAGTGAGTGTGGAAGAGAGGTGAAGAAGAGAGTACAGGCAGGATGGATTGGGTGGAGAAGAGTGTCACGAGTGATTTGTGACAGACGAGTACCTGTAAGAGTGAAAGGGAAGGTCTACAAGAGGATAGTGAGACCAGCTATGTTATATGGGTTGGAGACAGTGGCATTGACAAAAAGGCAGGAGTTTGAGCTGGATGTGGCAGAGTTAAAGATGTTAAGATTTGCACTGGGTGTGACGAGGGTGGACAGGATTAGGAATAAGTATATTAGAGGGTCAGCCCAGGTTGGAAGGTTTGGAGACAAAGCCAGAGAGGCAAGATTACATTGGTTTGGACATGTGCTGAGGAGGGATGCTGAGTATATTGGGAAAAAGATGCTAAGGATGAAGCTACCAGGTAACAGGAAAAGAGGAAGGCCTAAGATAAGGTTTATGGATGTGGTGAAAGAGGACATGCAGGTGGTTGGTGTGACAGAGCAGGATGCAGAGGACAGGAAGAAATGGAACAGGTGACATGCTGTGGCGACCCCTAACGGGAACACCCAAAAGAAGATGATGACTTCCATTTTTTTACATAATAGGAATAGAAAGCATACACACACACACACACACACACACACACACACACACGCACACACACAAAACTCATAAGCACATGTACACAGATGCATGTACACAAACATATGCACACACACACACACATATATATATGTACACATACTTCAAACATTTCTTTAACAAGTAGATTTTTCCACCTATATATCCATGCCTTGTGTTTAGTTGTAATATTAAACACAAGACTGAAATTGCAATTATTTTTCTTGCAGTTTTAGAACATTTTCAACTATAAAAATATTCAGCATTTCAAGTTTCCCTGTTTTGCAGCAGCATTGTTTAACTTAAAAAAAACTTATCTAGAGCAGTCTTTCCTAGCATGAAACCTGCTTATGTTCTACTAATAAATTACAGCAATTGTCTTCAGAAACAGGTGCTGATAATTTTAAAGTCTATAGGTTCTGGTTTATAAATAAAAATTGAGACAGTCGCCACATATTTAGCAGGTTTAGTGACAACAGTAACAGCAGTTAAGAATGAGAAACCTATTATGCTGTTCTCTTGGGTGCTGTTACATAAATTCACTAAGACACGAGCTTCATGCTGGGTATTGCTACAGTTCAGTGAAAAACATTAGGTCCTCAGCTTCTATCCTATAACTTTTCTTAATTTCCTCAGAGACATCATTACCATGAGTCATATATAACAAAAAAATATCTTTTGCTCAAAGGATCTGTACAGAAAAGAAAGTGGTACAAAAATACATTGGCCCTATTTCTTCATGTGTGTTTTTTGCAGCATAACATACTGCCAAATGAATCTGAATGTTCATTCAAGGTACTGTGTCATAGGAATCACACTATTTGTTGTCACTCAGAATGCAGAGCTCTTTAAACATAACGGTAGTTGCACTACTGAAACTTTTCACTTCACTGAGGGTTATACCTGGGACATTTTTTTTTTTGCTTCATATGATGAATTTTCATGAAACCAACCATATTCTAAAATGTGTTATCACAAAGAGTATGAGAATCTGTGAGCTAATTTGATCTAAAGAAAAATGTGCCTAGATCATCTCAGTCCTACCCTAAAAGCTTGTTTCTTACTTCCCTCTTAGATACTTGCTGCCTTCTAACAGACTATTGTCCATTCCAGCATCTAGCTTTTTATTCATATTAATTGCAAAGTGCATCACCTTAATTATATTAAATTGTTCAATTAAAAAACTACAATGCCTATAAGGGATATTATTCTTTTTCACTGAATTAATGAACACTATAGTTCAAGCAATGTAATGATCTTAAATTACTCAAGGTATCCTCAGAACATCTGTGTTTTCCCAAAGAAATCCACCAGTTATTTGAAATAAATATAAACCGTATTGCCTCCATGATCATTACTTTCAAGTGCGTGTTCATTGCTTCAAAGTTCTTCACTAACCAAGGAACATTCAACCTGTAGCCTTCAGCAACAAATAAGGTATAGTTGGTGTGATACAGATCTCCACATAATGAGAAACCTTGCATCCAAGCCAAGGTATTTATTTTGATATGGTTTCACATACAAAACTCCTACATGTCCTCTCTGAACTAAACTTCTGTAAAGCTACTCTTGCATGGTTCCAGGATTACCTCACTGGGTACCAGCAAACAGTATCTTGGCAACAGTCCTTATCCCCCCCTTTTCCTGTAACCCTTGGAGTCCCCCAAGGCTCTATCTTAGGACCACTTCTGTTTACAATATTTACTAATAACCTCCAATTGTCAACCCCCAGGCTTCCTTCATACAATATGCAGGTGACGCAGGAGTCATATGTGCTGCACCCTCACTACCTGAACTGCAGACCCTGACTCAAAAAGCATTTCATTCAGTAGAATCCTGGCTCACTAACAATCAACTAATCTTAAATCCCAATAAAAACAAACTTATGGTATTCCAGCCTAATAACTCTGTCTCCCCTAGATGTACATTTCAGATGTCCTCACTAAATAACACCAGCATACTCCATCTACTCATACCAAACTTCTAGGAATAGAAATTGACCACAAACTCAAATTCGAAGTACACATTTCCAAGACTATAAAAAAGTACATAAAAAACTTGAAACGCTATATAGAAACAAACACTACTTAACAAAGAATACTAGGATAGCCATTGCTCAAACCCATCTAATATCCACCCTGCTTTATGCAGCTCCCATACTGACAGACCTAAAGAAATCAGAGATACAAAAACTCAAATCCTGTTATAATAAAATCGCCAAATATGCAGCAAACTATTCAGCTAGATCCCACAGTCGCATAGCTCTCAAACAACTTAAATGGTTAGAGTTCCCCCACCTCCTACATTACATTCAGTTAACAATGGCCCACAAACTTCTCCTGAAACCAGAAAAAATACCTGCCCTACAATCTCTACTGCAGCCTTATGCCACTAACAGATCATTACACTCCATCAACAAGCCCCATATTCAAATTAATATCTCCAAGAATCAGGCAGGTGATTCCCTCTTCTCAAACTACATAGGAAAAATCTGGAATGCACCTCCAAAAAATATAACTACTTCTACAACCCTAGCTCAGTTCAAAACTACTCTAAAAACCCACCTCCTATCCAGATGGTCGTGTGCCTGTTCAACCCCTTTTTAAGAGACTAACTCTTCCATCACTATCTCTATACTTTGTCTTCAGCTACTATTCCTACTATCCAGATGATCCATGCTTTCACCAATATCATTACTCCTAAAATCAGAAAATCACTAACTACTCCAGGGTTTTTACCTCTTTTTGTATTATATGTAACCATGGTTGTCCATTGTCTTATCATATAATATAAAATCCATTGAAGTATTATTTGTTTGAATACTATTTTTGAGAGAATACCTAAGGTTGTGTTTAAACAGAACTGTCCTAAATTTGTTTAATTTTACCTTACATTGTATTGTTTTTATTATTACTTGTGTATAGTACCACTGTTTATTTCTTCTGTATTTTTCTATGTGGAGCTTTTCTCCCCGGGCCTCCACTGAAAAAGGACACATGTCCAGTCGGACTATCCTGGTAAAGAAATGTAAAATAAAATAAATAAATACATTATTTATTGACATTTGTTGACTGGGAAAGTCCGACTAGGTCAGGAACCTATTTTCAGTGGTGGCCCGGGGAGAAAAGCTCTACAAGACATTATGCATGCATAGAATAATAACAAGTTTTTTGCAGAATTTACAGAACAATACAATACAATATAACATATAGAGAAAAATTATAAATTGAGGAAATTTACAATATCAGAGAGAAAGAGAGTAATTTACAAGATACATTGTTTTTATAACTGTAAAGAGAGAATATAAAATATAAAATCAGGGATCATGGAAAGAGCCTCACTCTGTTTCCTGCTTTAAGACTGAGTTCGTAATTACCATTGCAGCAAAAATTGTGGGAGAAAAATATATAAATAAATATGTTGATTATCAATCTCATGTGACTGCTTTCATCTATTTATTTATTGTTATTGTTTTTAGCTGTAGTGTCTGCGGTGGTACAGTGGTAGCGTTGCTGCCTCACAGCAAGAGGTTCTCCCATTCAATTCTCGGCTGGAGTGCAAGGAGTGCCTTCTGTTTGGAGTCTGCATGTCCTCCCCGTGGTCGAAGGGCCTCCAAAAGACATGCATGAATGGGCATGCCTTTGCTGAAGGTTGGGCATCGGGCTGGAAACTCGGCACCATAAAAATCGACTGCCAATCATTAGCGGACTGGAGTTCCGCTGTGGCGACCCCTAACAAAGCCGAAAAGACCAACAACATTTATTGTTTTTAGCTGGGTAGACCCCATTAAATTTTGAGGACCCTATTAATGCATATTTTAAGTTTGATGCTACTTCAAGAATAGAAATTTGACTGGAATACTTGCTAATTTGTCTGCTTTGCTTTGTTAGCAATTTTTTTTAAATGTGTAATTATGTGACCTGTCATATGAACACTCACAATGACCTTATCCTAATATCTGAATGTAAAGAAAGTATACTTTAGCTGAGCATAGTTGAATCACTGTAATCTTAGACATGTTCAGCTATTATTTTTTTTTAATCATGAAACATTACTTGAAAGCTCAAAAGAAAAAAAAAAAACATGTTTTTGCACAGTAGCAAGATCTTCTTCTTCTCTACCATGCGGGACTTGATCATCCATGCCCCTTTACTTATATACACTAATTTAATTGTCAAATAACAGTGGGATAAATAAAAATCTCCACTGCAATGCACTTTTGTCTCACATAATACAAATCAGCTAGGCTTTGACCAATCAAGGTGATAAAAAGTCCAATGAAAAGTTGTTTACTGTAACTAAACTCATCAGAGTGTAGGACAGCCTAAAAGTACATCCTTTGCCTCAGCACCATCTTCAGATACTACAAAGCAGTTATCAGTAGAGGATGGTTAACTCAGCTGTCTGTTTGGGCACTCTAATTGGTTAATAAAAGAAAACATTCAGTCTTTTGAGTCCCTGAATAAATTCAAAGATGGCTGGGCAACCTAGTGAGACAGTTATACTTCTTAACAAATTACATTTTTGACTCTATAACAAACATTTTCTGTGTAAGACACACATTTCTAATATTTTACTTTCTAATTCTGCAATGTTTTGTTAGATGTAACATGTATGCACTCTTAGATGTAGCACATTGTTTATTCCAGTCTATGTTTCACAAGCTTTATGAATACTGAGTCTGTAGTCAATGATTTGTAGATAGTTAAGGTAAAATCAACAGGTATGCAGTGTATATGAGAATTTAGTTCATTATCAATACTTAGGATGCAGCCTAAAATGTCATAATATTTGTAGTAATAGAGAGGGCACTGGAATGTTCTTTAGAAGAAAAATAAAAATGTCTTAGTACAACCAACGAAAAGTTACTATTTAGAACTATACTCATGACTAAACTAAGTCAACTCCACCAAAATATAGACCCTTAAATATACTACAGAAAAAGAAGGTGTGCCCCATGGACTAGATTTATTAATTCATTTATTCATATTAAGTTGTTAATGAGGGTAGAGCAGAGATCTTGAAGGACTATTTTCAGACTCAACCTAGGAGTTACAAAATGCAAGAGTGGAAATGTAGCTGGACAGGGATTACCTCAGTGTCACTGCTCAACAGAGGCACAGCAAAATAATGGGTATAGTTCCCCATACTAAAGGGGTGGCGTAAGCCACAAAACTATGGGCTAGGCTTGTAAATGCCCTCGGGCAGATAGCCTAGTATGAACCTATGAACCTATGAACCTATGAACATTAATATGCATAATGTTTTTAGGAAAGTTATCGTGTTCTGCAAAGTTTCTATAAAAGTTTGAAGACAAAATAATGAAGTTATAAAAAGGTATACAATAAAAGTGCTATAAATTAATATTGTTCAGAAAAAACATGCTGAGCAAATTGATCTATTGCAAATTTCCTTGTTTAAAATAAAGGCACATAAAAATATTTACCGGACATATTTACTAGCTATATAATGCATCTGGGAGAGTTACTGTGTTTATCAAAGTTTATGTTGCAGGTTAAAAGACAGAGTTCTCAAATGATCATTAATCTGATTCATGTCATATGCTATACACCTTGTTTTACTTTCAAGTACCTTCTTATACTGTAGACCATTCATGATGGCTAGCCTGTGCCCCTAGCCTCCTTGATATAATTCCTGATTGTTTAGCTCTGTAAGTGCATTGCTTGCACAAATGCCCTAAAGTACAGCTGTGAATCAGGAGCAGTCAAAAACTCTTTCTATTTCCTGCACTGTGTTAAACTTTAACATTTCTCATTTGTAAGTATCTTGCTTTACAAATGCAAACTTTTAAGATTAGAAACTTTGAGGTTTTATACTCACCATAAGCATAATAAATTCTCAGTAACTGACCCACATCAGAAAATGAAAAGCAGCAAAGGTTTGTTTCTTCTTTGCCTTTATAATTTACAAAGCAAAGTGTCACAGCTCCAGTCAGCACCTTGCCTCCAGTGATTTAGTATCTTGCAATAGGGTTTTGTCAGGGCTATGTTGCTAACAATGCTTATATCTGTTTTTTTTTTAATTCAGTAATTTAGTATTAAAACTTAATTTTCATAACCCTGAATTATGGCATAACTCCACTCCAATATTACTATGTTGCTAATTCTGATTTTTTTTTTTTTGTTACGATGTGAACAGACATTGCAGAATTGCACCCTGTTGCAACAATCTGCCAACATTTGTTATATATTATAAGTTAACTTGTCAATGGTACAAAATGCAGTGCAAAATGTATTGAAGATTTGCAGCATTTCAGAGAGATGGTGGTTCAGGTTGGGGGGGTATGATGAGTATTTTATCTCAGTTTGCAGCCCTCAGGCTAGCAAAATGGATTCCACATGGTCCAGTGACACTGAGAGGTTGGCCACCACTGCTGTAGAGTATTTGTATGACTGAAAACCACAAAATAAACTTTCCTTCTTCACTCTTATCACCAGCAGTAGCAATAACTGAGAGAAAAGGAGGTACTGGCAGCAAAGCTAGCTGGAATTTTGTAAATAATCATAGGTCATTTGTGAACATCAACATGATTCATATGCTTGTGTTACAAAGGTATTACAACTGTATGTCATATATGTTTTTTATAGACATGTGTGCTGAAGAGATATTTGTAGACTACTCAGCTTAGAGATGTGTTCACAGTGTACCCTACTGGAAGAGAACAGAAATGTACACAAACTATTGTAACTGTGTAAATGTATATATTTTAACAGTGGAAACTGGAACATAGAAGGTTAAATTGCAAAACTTCTGAAAAATAGTTGAAATTAAATTAATTTATAACTGCGCCATAAAAGATGGTTTCAATGCAGCAAAGAGACATGATGTCTAAAACTAGGGAGCCTTCTACATTGTCTTGAAAGAATGATCACCATGCTTCAAATAAAACCAAAACATTTTATAAAAAATAAAACAGAACAACCAAGAATATAAGGTATATGCTTTCACAGTCCTCAGACTGCTCCTTCAGACCTATTAAACAGTGTTACACCTGAAAAAATTTAACAATCAAGGCAACCAATTGGCTGCTGTGAAAAAATGCTTACCTTGTATTCTTGGTTGTTTTGTTTTATTTTTTATTAAAAGCACTTACCTTGTATTTTTGATTGTTCTGTTTTTTTTTTTTATTAAAAGTTTTGATTTTATTTGAGCCGTGGTGATTGTTCTTTTTTTTGATATAATTTAAGTACATTGTTGTTGTTAAAATGTTTTTTACTAGCCTGTTGGACTTTTGTTTTTCTTTGGATATGTATTGGCTATGTATTTTCACAGGGAGGTGCTAAATGCTGGCAGTTTCTAGCAGTGGGGGTTTAGTTTGGAAACTAAAGTCAGATGACAAGAAGTGATGTCATCCTGCAAGCATCCCAGTAGTAATATATGGGATGTTAATTTAAGAAGTCTCTGAGAGAGAGACAGAGTATTCTGTTTTCTGAATTGGACCAAACAACATCAGCTAGAAGATTTGTTCACCACACTTGCCTTGCTCTGTAAGTAAGTTAACTAGGGTACAGTAAATTCTTTTAGATATAGTCAGGAATATAACTGAGGTTAATTTAGATGCTTTTCTTTATTTATTTGAAACTGTCTTGAAAATGTTGTTTTAAGTATTTCCTGTGATTTTGAACTCTGATATAACTGTGATTATTTACTGAATATTTTCTTAAAATTGCCACGGTGGTACGGTGGTAGCATTGTTACTTCACAGCAAGAGGTTCTTCCGTTCGATTCTCGGCTTGGCTTGGGAGTGCCTTCTGTGTGGAGTCTGCATGTCCTCCCCGCAGTTGGGTAGCGTTCGAAAGACATGCGTGCGTAAATGGGCATGCCTTCGTTGAAGGTTGTGCGTCGAGCTGGCACCTCGGCATTTTGTAAAAATTTACTGCAAATCATTAGTGGACCGGAGTTTCGCTGTGGCAACGCCTTACCAGGAAAAGACGAAAGAAAAACAACAACAACATTTACTGAGTATTTTCTTCTTATTTTTATTATTCATTGTTAAATATATTTAAGCCTATCATTGAGGCTAATATTTGTGAGACATATTTATGTTCTGAGAGTATTTGCATATTTATTTGGTGACACTGTGGGCTACTCCTAATAGTCTTGCTCTTGGTCAAACTACTATTTGTATTGATAGTAACATTACACAGTAAGACTGGACACCTTTAGTTAAGGGCTTTAAAGTAGCTGATAAGGAGTGACGGGTGGCAGTAATAACTACCTTATAGTCTGGGCAGAAGGGGCCATAGCTAGTAAAACTGTGCCAGCCTTTCTCAAGTGTGTGTGTGTGTGTGTGTGTGTGTGTGTGTGTGTGTATTAATCAAATATCAAAGAGTGTGTGTGTGTCAGCTACTTGGGCAGGGACATGAAGCACTGGTTGAACAGAGAGGGTGCTGGAGGCCTTGGCTTGGTCAATCAGCTGAGATCTCAACTCTATAGCTGTGCCAGTGGGGAGTTTTACTGGGGATCTGGAGAAGGAGAGAGAAACCAGCTCCAGGCTGACTGTGGCCTCTGTGTGCCCTTAAGGGAAATTGCACTTGCTGCAGAGAGCTGCATCTGGAAATACTGTGTGTGTACCTCTCATCCTCCCAGTACATATGTCTCCCACTGTTGGCAATGATGAGGATTGAGGATCCTTGATTACTGGGCCAGTGGTGGGGCATCACAACAACCTCCAGTGAACTGTTAAGTTAGATCTTTGATCCAGAGCTGTAGCAATGGAGTTTGCTGATTCCCACTTGGTGTCCCTGTGATGTCTCTATGTGATTGTGATCACTTAAACACAGTTTCTAAAGTATCAAAAATTTGAAAAGTAGCAGCTAGTAAGGTTGGTACACTTATAAGTATATTTTATAAATGTGCTGTGCTGTCATGAAGCATCACAGCACAGTAAGTTTAAGAAAAGTGTGTTTATTATATGGCAGATTAACTTGTTTCTAAGCCGGAAAGAAGAGAATAGTTTGACGGTTTACAAGCTAACAAACTGCTTTTTTCTTTGAATGGTAGCAACCACTGATGATTCCTGACTACAAGATGGAACCATGGCTAGTCCCCCCCCCCCCCGTGGCTCAGCTGTGTTTGTGACATCATATGATAGTCCTGTAGATATTGTGGATTAAACATCTTTACCGTACTTTACAGTACTTAACATATGAATAAAAGTTAGCAGGCATGATTAAGAGGCATTGAGTGGCTGTAATGATCTCATTTTTTACATTTGTTTTATTTTTAAACTTACAGTATAACCTTTTATAAAATTAAAGTGTGTCTTTTTCTGTGTTTGGTCTTTGTTCCACTGATTTAGTCAGTTCTTTTTAGGTAGGCAACTATTATTTTAAAAGATAATTAAATATCCCAGCTTATTCTATTTTACAATGATATTTTTAAGACACAATTGTCTTGCCTTTTTTGTGGGGATTCTATTTTTGGTTTCTGCATCTATTTATTTTTACTATTTATTTTAGTTGTTTGTCTCTTTGCCTGTTTGAGCTGTTGCAGTTGGTATGTATTTCTGTGGAGATATTCTGGATGTACAAAGCTTTATACATTTCTTCAGCTGCACAGTACTTGAGGTGAGTGTAGTATGATTTCATTTAATATGCAATGTCATTCTGCCCATCCAGAGATGTCCTCACTGGGTTGGAGGAGTGGTACTATTCCTACAGGCACCACAGAACAGGGCAGCCTGGCAAGCCTCACTGACCGGGGCTTAGGGATTTGGTTGAGGATGTGCTGGACCACATCATGGACAGATGGATTTAGCCATTTCAATGTACTGAGATGATCACAAATGAGCTGATCTTATATCAGGTACTACCACACCACCACCTTAGCCCCCCCCCCACATCAGGGTCTTCCACTGCAGCGTCTGGCGCTGGAAATGTTTGAGGATCTG